>NW_028140019.1:0-36920 GCF_965202585.1 Thalia democratica | reverse complement strand
ATAGTTTATGCTTACAGAAAAATAATTTAGATTTATGTTAAATAGAAATTATTATTATTGAAACAGTCACATATTTAAATAAAGTAAATAGCCTTAACTTAAAATATTTGTCTAACCCCCAAGAAACTTTGATTACTTAGAGTAGTTTAACAATAAAAAAAAAATTGGTCTACTTTATATGACTTTTGGTTTAACTTTTTTATAAACAAAGCAAAAATTTTAGATAAAATTGTTGAAACATAGTTGCATAATCAGGAAAACTTAGAAATGTTAAAAAAACTCAAGATTACCCAAGATAAATTAAAACAGACCAAATTAGAAAAAAAGTCTGGCTGACTAAAGCAGTTTGAGTTTTTTTACTCTGAAAATAACAAGCTTATTTAAAATTAAAAAATAAGTGTTTTACCCCTATGGCCACATGAAAACTAACTAACCAATTTTTACTGCTATAATGGTTACATATTTAAAAATTATCTTTAAATTTCTTAGAAAGTTCAACAGCCTCACCAACTAAACTTTTTTTTCTCACCAACTAAAAGGGTAAAACACTTTTTTTTAAACGCTGTTTTAGTTTGTGCTTCATAAGGAACCTTTTGTTGCCTTCAACTTTAACAAGCTATATCTAAAACAATATTTTGAATTTTTAAAATCTGTAAAAAGCATCTTGTAGCTTAGTAAAAACTACATAAAATAAAATCAAATTCTGAAAAAAGTGTTTCATTCCCCTTATGCCCTTAAAAGCAAAGCTTATTTTCAGGTTTAGCAAAAATTCAGTTGTTTTCAAACTTGATAGTAAAAATATATTTTTAATAAAAATATCTCAATGTCCTTGAAGTTATTGATAAAATGAAATTCTTTCTTTTTGAGATTATTTTAATCTTTTTTTAGCCATATTCAAGATTGCCACACACTCTGGGTACTCGGTGAAACTTAATAATTTTTTAAATTCTAAAAAATCTCAGGGAAACTCAGGGATTTTTGATTTTTTTTTAAACACAGGGTGACTCAGGGCGTTTCAAGGTCACTCACAACAGTTTCTTATGACTCAAAGAGTGGCAACCTTCATCAAAGAGTGGTAACCTTTATCAAAGAGTGGTAACCTTTATCAAAGAGTGGTAACCTTTAGTATTGAAATTCATTTTCTTAATATTGAAATTGTTTATTAGTTTACTCTGTATAGTTAAAACAATTTTTTGTTGAACAAGGTAATTGCAATTTTTAATGATTTTATAACTAGAAAATGCAGAAAAATACTAGTCAAGTAAATTGGACAGTTTCTAAGCTTAATCATGCCAGTTATCAAAGTTAACAGAGGCTGAAAAGCTTATATTGAAACAGAGTAGACCAACCCCATATCTTTCAATTGAGCAAGAGTTCATTTCAAAAGGTTTTTTAATTAATGATACTAATTTAATATTTTAAACACTAGATACTTTTAAAACTTCTGAGGTTTAGTTTGTTTTTTTTAGCTTTGTTAATATGCAATGCCAAAACTTTAAAAGATTTAAAGTCATTAGAAATAATTATTTTAAAAATTCTAATCCAGATTTATATTTTTATGCTAATAAGAAATTAAACCAGTAGAATAGTTAAAAATTTCAGTCATTGTTCAGTGAAAGTTCTTACAATAAATTTCTTATTCAAATAGAAATGAAATTAAAGATGTTAAATAAAATTAAATTTATGACTTTTTAACTTAAATACAAATTGCTTTAAAATCTTAAAAGACCAAAGGGTGTAATTAAAAATTAATTTATGAAAAAGATATGTATATTACTTTGTTTATTCAGTAAGTTTTAAATTGTTGTTGTCACAATAACTTTTTTTTGATTTTTAATATTCAGATATACCTATATACTAGAGAAAAAAAAATATTAGAAATAAAAGTTTGTATAGTCAGATTTATTATCTTTGAATCTAAATAAAACAATATCTTTTATATATTTTTTTATATATATCAAGTTGAGCTTTTTTAAATTGTTAAGCTGATTTAATAACGTTTAAACTTTTGTTATAGGTACAACAGTTAAGAGGAAGTTCAACAAAAGTTATTACTCCAAACACCAATGGCTGTCCGGATGCTTGGAAACAAAAGCTCTATTTTGTTTCTTATGCTTGCTCTTTGGGAAGAAAGCAGCATGGACTAAAACTGGCTTCAAAAATATTTCTAACATCTCTGCAAGATGCAAAAGCCATGAATGTTCACTTGGCCATATAAACAGCATGGTCCTTTTTAAGTCAAAATTATAAGGACAGTATTGATAAGCACAATACCAAAGTCCAAAAAAACAGAAAAGTTTTGTCAATAATTATTGACAGTATTCTTTTTTGTGGTTTCCAAGAGATTTCACTCAGAGGAAGTGAATGAAATTGTTTTCAGAAATTATGTTTGCAGTTGAAATTTTGTATAACATCATGCAATACACAGACTTAACTGTTTAAAAAGTTGAACAGCATTTGGAAACATTTCAATCTGCAGTCAACAGTATAAGAAATTCAAGTAGTTCAGAGAATGTTGAAAAAAGCCTTTCTTCTTCAGCAAAAGAAGTCTGTGATAGTGGTAGCTTCAACATTACTGAAATGTTCAAGTTTTCAGGCCATTTAAGAATTTCACAGTTATTTTTAGCAAAATATTTTACTGTTTATAAATCTTGTCTTCCTTTAAAACTTATAGAAACAGTGAATTAGTGTTATCCTATAGTTGAATTTAAACAGTTAGAAAGAGAACTGAAAACATTTTATTCACGTAAAGAAACGCATCAGGATGGTGAAGTGAAAATACTGTTATATCTTGAAGAACATAACCTGACTAAAATATTTAACGAAACTACAAAGCTTCTTAGAATTTTGATAACTATTCCCATGGCTAGTGTAGAAGCTAAAAGAACAGTTTCATCTTTGAAAAGGATAAAAACATTTTTGAGAAATACCATTGGTCAGTCAAGGTTAAATTCTTTAAGTGTAATTTCGATTGGTAGGGACTTACTTAAAAACTGTACTAGTTTCAAGGAAGAGGTGATGGAGAAATTTATCAACCAAAAGAAGAGAAGAATGAATTTTAGTTACAAAGGTGAAAAGTAAGAGTCTAAGTATTTGTGTTTGCAAAGTTAGAACTTAAGGTTAAATTATTTAGGTAGACATTCAGTAGTAACTATTTTCTTTACTAAGCAAGTTTAGTTTTTCTTTAAAAAGTTGTAATTTGTACACAAAATTTTCTTTGTTTGTAGAATTTTTAATTTATTTGCCAAGCTTCATTATGCATTTCTTTTTTTGTTTAGTTAAAAATAAGTAAAAATATTATTTTTAGTTTGCTGTTTAATCAAGTATTTTTCAAGTAAAGTTGAAGCTAAAATGAAATATTATAGTTGCTGTGTTTTTTAGTGTAAAATAAGTTTGTTATATCTAAAATGTAAGCTACTTTTAGTTTTAACTTAGGAACCTTTGTAAAACTTAATATTATTTAGTTTGCCTGTTTTACTTTTGAGTTTTTCTCTTAGTTAAAATTTTTTTTTATATTAATTGTATTTTAAAATTCTTTAAAATTTCTTTAGTGAGTAATGTTAGTTATTATTAAAAAAAAAAAATTTGTTCACAACATTTTATTTGTTTGTAGACTTTTTAATTTACTTGCCAAGTGTTATTAGATTTTTTTAAAATCAAATATTAGTATAATAATTATTAATAGTTTGATGTTTAATTAATCCAACATTTTTAACTAAAGTTGAGGCTAAAATAAATACTATTGCAGTTGCTGTATTTTCTTATCATAATATTAGTCTGTTTAATCTAAATTGTAAGTTATAGACTTCGTAAAATTTTATATTTATGAGCTTGCTTATTTTACTTATGTGATTTTAACTTAGTAGTCAAGCTGTTTTTTTTTTTTTTTTCAAACATCAAAAATTTTAATTAGTTATAAGTTGATACTCGTTTATTTTTTTCAATATTCAGCAGTAATGAGCAATTATTTTCTACTGATTAAAATAAATTTTACTTAAAATAAACTTGCAGTTTGTACATAACATTTTTTTTGTTTGTAGACTTTTTAATTTTCTTGCCAAGTCTAATAAGATTTTGTTTTTCAAGTTAAATATTAGTAAAATAACCATTCTTAGTATGATGTCTAATCATATATTTTTTGAATAAGATTGAGGCAAAAAAAAGAACTAATAAAGTTGCTATATTTTTCAATATAGTAAAAATTTGTTTTGTCTAAATTTTTTCTGCTGTTAGTATAAACTTTAAAGCTTTCTTAAAAATTAATACTCATAAGTAAGATAACATTTTTTGAGTCTTTTAAATTACTTAATTCTTTTTTAATCCTATAAATACTTTAACTTTCAAAGTATTTACTTTTATTTTTAAAGTTACTTTCATAAATAAGTTTTTTTTGAATTTTTTTTTTTATTTAAACAAAATTTCCCCACTTACATTAGCAATTATATGTAATTGTTATAGAAAAAAGTTTTTATTTTAAATAAAAAAGAGTTTCAAAGTAAGGGATTTTTTTTAAATAATTCTGCACCACCTAAAAAAAATACCACGCGACGCCACTGATATGGAGCATATCAAAAACTAAAATTTTTATCTGTAGTAACTAGAAAACTCTTTTTGTCACTTTTTTCTCAAAAATACCCTTGCTTTTAGTTACAATATTGTAAGGAATTTTTTTTGAGTAAACTGCTTAAAAAAGTAGAAAGATGAAAGCTTTAAATTATTTTTTATAATTAAGACAAAACTGTCCACAAAAATAGTCTCTTCCATAGGTTTTTATTACAAACTTAACAAAAAACTGATTTTATTATATATAAATAAAATGTTTATTATGAAATAAAATTTAATTAAAATTTTCATTGGTTAAAAAATATGGTGCAAAAATTCCAACACATTAGGGAAAATTTTGCACTTTCTCCAAAAAATTAACTTGTTAAATAACTAATTATTTAAAAAGTTGACTTTTTAATATTTTATTAATTAGTGTTATAATAAAGTAAAACTTTACAGGCCCACTACCAGTAAAAATCAGTTATACATATTGTAACTAAAATTGTAATAACAAAATTAAACAATAATAACAAAATACCGTTTCCGGGTACATGTTGTTCATGGCATTTGACCTGGATGTGTGTTTGAGAACAATTTGTTGAGGCGCGTCGCCGCCTCCTATGTGGGATCTGCTGGTGCTCATTGATTGTATTTATATAAATTTATCTGTGAAAAACTATTTATATTAATGAAATTAGAAAGATATTTTTAATTTTAAGATTGTTTTTTTTTGTAAAAACACTATCTTTCTTTTTTTTAATTGTTTTATGCTGTTGTTTTTTAAATGATATTAGAAAAACATTAACTAAGTAAGTGTGAAATTACGTTCCTAGTATATTGGATGCTTTTAAAACTTAAGGGCATAGGGGGGTTAACACTATTGTTTTCACAATTTGATCTTATTTTACATAGTTTTTACTAAGCTACAAGATGCTTTTTACAGATTTAAAAAATTCAAAATAGTTTTTGAGATATAGCTGGTAAAAGGCAAATTTAGGTTCATTATGGAGACGCAAACTAAAACGGCAAATAACTAGAAAACACTAAAAATCTATCTCCTAGGTTTTTTTAAATAACTACCTCAAATTTTTAGAGAATGTTCCTTGCAATATTTAGATAATTTTGTCAGAACAAAACTTTAAAAATTAATATTTTATAAAAAAAAAATGTTTTTTTTTTTTATTTTACATATATATATATATTTTTTAAATTCTTTCCAACAGAATTTTTTAAATATATCAAGGAACACTACCTAAAAAAAACGTAGGAGAAGATAGATTTTTAATAAAAAAGTCTATTTTGGCTGTTTCATTTGCGCCTCCCATAAGGAGCCTATTGTTGCCTCCTACTTTGACCAGCTATATCTCAAAAACTATTTTGAATTTTTTAAATATGTAAAAAGCACCTTGTAGCTTTGTAAAAAAAGTCAATATGAAATACCACCAAATTGTGAAAAAAGTTTTTATGTCCTTAATTATAACAATCTTTTTTCAATTGTTTTTATGGTTCTGTGTGCAATGTTGGACTCAGGCATCAAAAAGCACATGAACAGAAAATACATGAATATATAAAAAAACTAGCAAAATAAAATCTGAACACTTTTAATAAGAACAAAATAAAAATATATTAAACTTCCTTGGAGTGTTATCTTTTTAATTGTATGTATTCTTCAAAGTACACTTTTTCAAAATTATAACTATGTGAACAAAAAACTTCTGAATAGTAAGAAAAGTTTAACTAGTTTATACTCAAATTAAAATTGATTTAAATTTTCTAAACTTATAATTAACTTATATATTTGTTCTTAAATAAAAATTATCAAAAATCTAATGTGCAAATATTTCTATTATGTAGTGTGCTGCAAACTAAAACACCAAGGAGCTATGGTTAGGAGCATTGGAAATAAAGGCCATTGGGAAATCAATTTATGCTTAAGCCTTTTTTAGAGTTGCCACTTGATTTTGAGAGATTTCTTCCAGTATACATTTTTGGGTACAGTTTTAGTTTAAAGTTCAAAACTGTGTTAAGTAGTATAATGTCATTAATTGATAGTTAAAAGCTACTTTAAGTTTGTTTTATAATAAAAAATATGATGATCAAATTTTTTTTAACTATATGATAGACTTTTTGTATCAATTAAATAAAATAATATAATCAAAATTGTTTAAAACTCAAGTTTTAGGTGATTTCTGTTCAAAATTCCTGTTTTTTTCTTCAAAATTTCGTAAATTCCAGATTTTTCTAGGATTTCAGGTTTTGTGGCCACCCTTTTTATTTTTAATTAATAAATTAAGCTACAAATTGTTTTTACAACTATAAAAAGTTTAAGTAACTATTAAAATATATAGTTCAAAGTTCTTATGTTCAACTAGCTTGAGAAAGGCAAAAATTTAAAAATTCAAAAAGATAAATTCAATAAAAATCTATATGTTATAATTGTTAAACTTTGCCATTTAACCATTGAAAAAAATATCCTGATGAATGTCTTTTTTTTTTTGATAATAAAGAATCTAAAAACTGTTTATTTCTGATTTTAATAATTAATATTCATTTTTAAGTTTTAAAAAAGTTTTCTGAAATATTTTCTCAATACTGCAAGTATATCTCATATAAACTTAAGATCTGTAGATCAAAAAATTAGTAAGACATATTTTAGTGAATTTTTAACTCTGATAAGATTGACAATGAATAAATTGCGGTCCATAGGTTTGTATTAAGATTTTTTCACAATAACTTTAATCTCAAAAATTAGTTTAAATTTTATGTTTTACAAAAACTGACTAGTATTTGTTTCTTTATGCTTTCATTTAAAAGCAAACCTTAATTTTGTAAACAAAATGTTGGACCCCTTAAGTAAGTTAAGCTTGTTATTTAGAAATTTATTTCCTTTTATTTCTCAAATGTTATTAGCTAAACACGTTATGCTGACTTTTTATTACAAATTTTTTTCAATATAAGGATTGAAAAATAACTGCTCAGTTAAGTTTGTAGTTAAAAATCTATTTTAATCAATTGTAAGTTTTTGTTCTGTGAATATTTTTACAATCATAATGTTTTTTAATTAGACCTAGTACTTTTTATAATTTTAAGTTTAAAGTTATTTTTTGGGACATAAACCTTAAATTTTTTTATCAAGTTGTACCCAAATTTGACAATAAAAAATATGCAGTTTATAATCAGTTTAACAACTTTTACAAAATTAACTACATTACAAAAAATTAATAAACTTTTTGTACTCTGTTTAAAATTATTAAAATACTAAAAGCTTTCATACTTGTTTATTAATATTCATATTTGTAAATAAAATTCTTTAGACTCTATTGCCTAAGATTCTCATATTTTTAACCATTTATAAAAAAATCTAGAAAATCAAACAACTAATGATCATTTATGAAAATATTTTGTAATTCATTGAAATAAGTTTTTAAAAACATAGGGGGTCAAACTTTTTTTAATCAACATTTGCTCATATTTATAAGTTTAAAGTATTATATACTTTTATTGAACAAACATACTTGAATTACCTTTTAACATGGTTGCTACTTTTTGAGTCAAAAAGACTATCCTGAGTAATCTCAACTGTACGGAGTTTTTAAATCATAAAAAAAAATTCAATTTAATTGAAGATAAACTACAAAAAAAATTTAAAATCAATAAAAATCATATTATTAAACAAAGTTGGTTATAAAGACTCAGGGTTGCTACACACTCAGGATAACTCAAGATATTTTGAAACTTATGAAAATCCTAGGATGACTCATTCCAGCTTAGTTTTAAAAACAAACAGAATAGTTTTAAGGCAGCTAAAAATCTCAAGGCAGTTTTTTCTATATTTTGAATGAGATTTAATTGATTTGGTTTCAATGTTTTGATATTTTACAGTTAATTTTGTTGAAAAATCCAGTTTTTATTGATTTTGTAAATTTAATAAACTTTATTTTAAATCTATTTGAAAAAACTCATGATAACTCAGGGCAGTTTAAAGTCACTCTGGACAGTTTTGGTCACTACAGATATTTTTTTTGACTAAAAGAGTGACAATTCTGTAAAGTACCTAAATATTAAACTTAGATTAATTAAAGCTCGTTCAAGAATTAGAAAAATAACTGGACTGAGATTTTTTTTATCTTAAAATAATCCTGAGTTTTTTATAAATAAAAACTAACTGGCCTGAATTATCCTAGTTTTTTTATTATTTTAAACTAGCCTGAGTTATCCAGAGGTTTAAAAAAAATCAAACTGACCTGAGTTAGAGTATACTGAGTTTGTGATAACCCTGTTTTAAGATTAGATGATTTAGGTTCAGCCAGTTTTGTAAAATAAATCTGAAACAAAAATATACATAATAACTTGGAGGAAACAATTTTTTTTCTGGTTTGACCAAAATATTTAAAAAAATATAATGTTTTTTTTTTTATTTAAAAAATATTTAGTAATTGAAAGTTTTGTTTAATACAAGATTGTTAAATGTAATTTTATTTTTTAAAGACAAGACTAAGAAATTTTTTGAATGATTGCTCAAAAATTGTAGGAGGGTTAGACTTTAGATGAAATCTTCTACTTTTTAAATTTAAGTTTGTGCCTCCAGAAATAAACATATTTTCAAACTTAATTGTTTATGTGTAAAATGTTACTTTGAATTTTACAAATAAAAAACAGTAAAAAACAATTTGTAGCATAGTAATTAATGTAAAATGATCAGAAAAAAAAAGACTTGTGCTATTAATGAACTTTTAATTAAACTTACAATTTTAAGCTTACTGTTCAAAAAAATTTAAAAGAAAGTACTTTAACAGATAGTTTTGGAAAATTAACTTAACTGCCATATAATTAAAGTTTTTAATTTGCATAAATTCTATAACCCCATTTTATCTACAGAAACAAGGTTGTCATCTATTGAAACCGAAAAATCAGACTAGATGACCAAAATAGCAAAAGTTTATAAAAAAATTTAAAAAAAGTAATGAAAGACAAATGTTAAAAAAAAAAACAAGATTAAATACTTAAAATACAATTGTCGTAACAAAGGACTATTGTTAAACAAAAATAGAGTTTAAAAGAAAAAAGTTATTTTCAATTCATAAAAATAGCATGAGTCTTTTTTTTTGATTTCAAACTAGCCTACGTCAGGGTTGCCACTCTTTGATCTTTCTTGAGTAACCTTAAACTTCCCTGAGTTTTTTTCAAACTCTTAAAATTATTTATATTTATTAAAAAATTACTATTTTAATTCTAAGAATATTAAAGAACTTGCTGCAAGGCTTAAAATTTTTAAATAAGCACTTAAAAATGAATAAAATAAAATTTAATGAACAAAATATTGAAACTGGATTAACTATATCTCATTCTAGATCTAGAAAAAAAATTCCCTGAGATTTTTTAAAAATCTTAAAATTTCCCTGAAAATTTCAGAAAAAACCAAAACTGCCCTGAGTTTCCCTGAATTGAAAAAAGAGAATCAAAATTCCCTGAGTTTCCCTGAGACTTTCTACAACTTTAAATTTTCCTGAGTTCCGTGAGTGTGTGGCAACCCTGCTACGTGTATTGAAACCCTAAATTCAGTTTTAGTATAAATATAAAACCAGAAAATTGTAAAAATATCATTATCAGCATAACAATATACTTCTAAATAGCAGGCAGGAAATCTGCCTTTTTATGTACGTTCTGCACTATTGAAATAAAAAACCACATAACAAACATTTCAAAATAATAATACACAAGAAGAAAGCATGTCATCTATTTATTGATACTTTCAAAGGCTAAATAAAGTTATGGTGGTACAACATAGGTGCACTATTTTTTATATGTGTGTCAACCACTGGGTTTTGATCTTGAAAATTTCTACTCAAAAAGTTTTAAAAGCTGTCATTTGGACTCCTATACCATCAGGCCAAATATTAAAAAATATATATTAAAGCTTTTGAAAAACTCAAAGAAAGTAACAGTTGTACTATGATTTTGTCTGAAATTTAACTATACTATTTTCCAGATATAAGATGAGTTATAACTCACCAACTTACAAGACCTTTAAAGTTTAGACACTGATTCTTATAACATTATAAACATAGTTAAATATATAATCCAGCATGCTTTTTAGTTGAATACAGGAATTTAGAGTATCTGCATAGGGTAATAACATACTGGTACAAAATCCTGGTTTTTCCCCAGTAAACTTGCCTTTTAAGACATTCTGCTATTGGTTAATACCTAAAGAATAGAAAACAGTGTTTCACAAAATTTTTGTTGCAAGTTACTATAATTTAGTCATATGTTTAAAACAGGGGTCATCACTTGACAGGCATTTGGTGGTAGGGAGCCAATTTTAAGAAATATAAGTTTTGACCCGCCGCAGTTTTAATTTAAAAATAAACGTTTTTTCATACAATTCTAAGAATATCTAGTGTGAATTTTAACAACTTATTGTTTAGAAAACAAGGTTTAGTTAGATGTTCGCTTCGCGGGTCACAGTATTAATTTTCGCGGGCATTCCATTTCAAACAAAAATATGCTTGCGGGCCGCAGATCTATCCTTTTGAGAGCCACAGTAATACCTCTGATTAAAAAAATTCAAAATTCAAAAAACGAACTACACTCTTACATTTGCTTGGTACTCTGTTTTTTAAGTATCATGAAATAAAATATTTTAATTTTATTTTTTTGTTATAATTAGTTATTAAGTTGGTTAACGTTAAAAATATTTTAAATAAATCACCAACAGTTTTAAATAATTA
This sequence comes from Thalia democratica, assembly GCF_965202585.1. Classification (NCBI taxonomy): domain Eukaryota; kingdom Metazoa; phylum Chordata; class Thaliacea; order Salpida; family Salpidae; genus Thalia; species Thalia democratica. The sequence goes on along the minus strand of NW_028140019.1, from coordinate 25,644 downwards.
TCTAATTAAAATAAAAAACATAACTATTGCTAAAATATAAAAATAATCATAGCTTTCCACAAATGTCTATAAAAGTAAAAAATTTCGTTTGTTTTTCGTAACTACTTGGTTTTGATTTATAAGTATAAATCGTTTTTGTAGTAATAAAACATTTTATAGTTACTCAAATGCGTGTAAAAATTACTCAAGTTAAACTTTAAAATAAAAAGTTACTTTTGCTAAGCTTAACTAAATAAATTATTATTGTGTATGATTCTAGTATTTTTTCTAATTAAAAGGAAAATAAAAAAATTTTCAAGATTTAATATTTTGTCATTTTATAATAGACTGTGATTTTAAAATCATTTTTTTGCCTTTAGCAAGTAAAATATTTTAATTTTTTGTGTGCAAGTAGAATATTGGTTGTAAATTAGAATACAAAAAAGTTTGATATTGTATAGAAAATCATTAAACCTTCTATTATATTTAAAAAAACGTTGAAAGAATTTGTGAGTTTACTACTATAGAAAACATTTTAGCCAAAAATATTGAATGAAGATTTAATTCTAAAACTACGTTTGAGTTCTTTTTATAACTAATATTTTTAATATTATATTTTTAACACCAGAAGTCCCTAAAGTATGATTTTTTTTATATCGCTTTTTAATAGTAGTACATAGTTCTTAAATTTATACCATTTGACAAAACTTTATACAAGTTGTAATACTGTCCTGGACAAGACGTTAAAAGGTATCCGTAAATGTGCGACTCAATAACCGAAAGGTTCTTCGTGCACCAGGTCATTAGACCAAATATTTTGTGCGTATTTTTAGTCGTTAAATAAACTATAATTTTCTGTTATACTGTTAGAAACTTAGAAAAGTACGGTTTAACTTTCTGTGTTTATACTTTCTGTGTTTAAAAAGCATTGGACTCTTGCAGTCTAAAACTGCTTTAATAAAGCAAAATTTACTTCAAGGAAAGAAAATAGTTACGAATTACAACTATAAAATTAAAAATATCAAATCGCTTTGAAGATCTTTGACTCGTTTTCTGTAATCTCGATATTCGAGCTGAAGAAAACGTTTTGAAAATAGTAGTTAAAAAATTGAAAGTTATTACTTATACCTAAGAAAAAAAACCCTCTGCTCTTTGAAAAGGTTACAAAAATTGTTTAAAGTAGAAAGTTGTTAGCTTACTATAGTGGCAATGTATAACGAAAATCATTGTAAATCGTTTTTTATTTTTTTATTTTTTATCGTTTAATGAATTATTTAAATTCTCTAAAAAAACAAAACAAAAGTTTTAAGCTAATGCATTTAAAAAAAGACGATAAAAAAAAGTTTTATAAACCACTAAAGAACATAAAGGAAATTTAAACTTTTACTTGAACAAAATAAAGAAGGACTTAAAAATTTGTTGTATATACTATACAATATTACTTTTGTAGTATATTTTACTTAAAATTTTGAAAAGCAGTTAAATATATATAAGATATTGCATGAAAGCTTTAAAATTTCAATTACAAAAACACTCTTATGAGCAAAATTTAATAAAAGTTCAAACTACTTGATAAAACTATATAGTACAAAAAAAAAAAAACTTAAAAACAAATATGTTTCAAGAAAATAATTTTTATTATACATTTTAGTTTTTTCAATATGACATGTTTATTGAATATAGAAAGTGATAAAAGTTTTTAAAATTAAAAATTTGTCTCAAAATAAAAAGTTTTTTTAATTAATTTAATTAACAATACCGAAAAACATTAATCCTAGCTAGATGTCGAACCTACTACAAAGAAAAGAAAAAGTAATAAACAGTATCATCAAGAATAGACTTAAAACTTAAACAGATAATACTAAAAAAGTTACAACCTACAACTCTTAATAATATTACAAAGCTAAGAAAAAATTTAAGCGCGTTGCTTAACTTTTTTATTACTACCAAAGAAGATCTTTTACGCATTAGAGTCCGTAGATTTAGAAAGCTTTTTCGATTCATTGGAGTTACTTGCAAGCGAAGTTTCCTCACTCGTTGGCTTTCTTGACCAGGAAAAGGTGAGGAGAATTTTCCACCAGTTTTCATGAATAGATATAATTCATAAATTTGAGGTACCATCACAAATAAAATGTATGATACAGAATAAAGTAAGTCTACTAAAGTTCTAATTATAACCAAAATATTCCTATTTAGTAGTTCTCAATTGCATTTATCGTAAGAATTAAAAATTTTAATCATACATATTTAATGATAAAAAAAATTAAAAAAAGTCAGTGTAACAATAAAGCTTTGATAACTAGGTAAATTTTTATCCATATCTTATTAAATTTAATCCATCGGTCTTCGACCGACTAGGAAGTGGTTTAAGAGCTGCTACCCTTTTCATTTTGTTTATAAACCTAATAAAAAAAACTAATTGTTCTTTAGAAAAATCTACAAGCTTATACAACTTTTAGAAAAGCGTATTGAAAATTCATTGAAGAAGGGTTTTGAACCTGATAGCGTTTTAAACATATATGTAGTGCAATAAACTTTGTGTATTTTTTTAAACAATCATTTGAATTTTTTATTTACTTGATATAGTAGAAAAATCAGAAACCAAAAATTGTCTGTGTCCTGGCTGATTTAAGCGTTGTATTCAACATATAAATCTATCTTTTAAACTAAAATCAATATAGGTGAACAAATCTACAATCTACATGCTTTATTATACAGTAAAATTAATATCACAATTAAAAGGTTAAGCAAGCATAAAGTTATCTTACTTTAGAAGGCTTCTTGCAATTCACGACTGTGCTGTAACGGATGGTTGTTTGTACAATTTACTAATTCAGTACACTATACTTGTGCTTCCTTGTTGATACCGGATGTAGAAATTGCATGATAAAGTTACGAAGTTACAAAAAAAAGTATCCAATGAAAAATAAATGTTTTGAAAAAGATAAAAAAATTACTTGAATAAGAAGTTGTTGCTCAGATACAGCTGAAGTCGGTGCCACCGTTTACTTTCGTTTATGCAGCAGAAGTCAACGTTTTGACTTGACTTGAATAAACATGAAAATTATATAGAGTAAGATGGAAAATTACAAAGTTACGAAGAAAAGTATAGAGCGAATGTAAATGCTCTAGACAAAGCAAACAAACACTTGATTAGGAAATTTTGCCAAAGATTCAGCTTTGCGGCTTGCATTCAAAACGCCAAGTTTCCTTGAGCTGCCTTTTGCTTGGCATAACTTTTTATACTGCTATTTTTTTTCCTTTTCAAAGTTTTAGGATTAGACTATATTTTAATTTGTATAATATTAGGCATGTTTTGAGTATATTTCGAATACAACTTTCTTTGTAAATATATTTCTTAGTTAATTTTTGTTTAATTTTCTTATTAATCTTTTTGTCGTTAATTTTGATTGTTGAGGTTTAATTCTGTAAAGTACAAACATTCTTTTTATTAGTTCGTAGTAAATTGTAAAAGCATGTGGTATACGACTTGATATTTTTTATATACATCATATGCTTAGACCAAACTTTTTGAGCGCTTTTCTTTGTTCAGTAAACTGTTTTAGTAAAAATTCTTGTTGTACAAGTTTTCTTAGTTATTTGTTGAGAACCATGATTCATAGTTTTGTAATTTTTTTTTTGCTTAAAAGTAAAACAAGGTAGATAAAAAATTAAGAGCGACTGTACATTGTACAACAATAAAAATATTTCAAAACTTAGAATTCACAAAAACACCTTTAACTGAAAATTTTTTTTTGGCTAAACAAGAAAATATAACAACACAAATCAAAATATTTTTAAGTACAGAAGCATTTTAAAAGTTTAAGCATTTAGTTAGTTAAGAGCCAGTTGCTTTTAATAAACAAAACATTTTTAAATTATATTTATTAGATACCTGTGTAAGTATAACGTTGTTGTTTATTATTTTCAGTTATGATTAAGTATACTTTTAGTTATGAATTAGTTTATATGAACTTAATTATAAACTTAAATAACTTATGAACGTATGAATATGTGTTGACAAACAATTGAGTAACGTTTGTCATATAAGAATATTTGAAAATTACAAATTTAATGAAAAAAAACTAGTCATAAATTTTTTTCTTTAAATTGATTTCTCATTTACTTTTAATTTATAACAAGAAAGCAGTGTCGAAGAACTAAAAACTTCAAAAATGACTGATGTAAGTTTTTAGTTTTATAACTTATCGTAGAAGCTTATTAAATACAATAAACAAACTGATGCTCAAGACAATTTTGGTTAAAGAACCTGGTGGTTAGAATTATTTTAAAGCAAATAGAGGAAAACAAACTTGTTTTAGTAATATACTTATAAATAATTTTGAAATCTTGATTAGAGCCTGGTGAAATTCAAATTTTTAAGACTATCATACTTAAAGATTTTAACTCTTTAAAATATTTTTATAACATAAACGGCTAAAAATAATAAAAACAAGAATGTTATATGTGCAAAGTTGCGCATTCTTAAATGGTACAAACCATTGCAATATATCTAGTTAGCAACAATAAAAATTAAAGTAATAACTTAGTTTTGAGGGGAACTTTGTAAGCTTAAAAAAATTAAATAGTCAGCTAAACTATTTTACAATTTATTTAGTTTTTTATAAAAGAATTTAACTAAAAGTAACTAACTCTGTAATAGTAAAATATTTGTTTTTTGAATATTTAATCGGTTATCGATTAGTCCAGTATGAGTAGAAAACTGTTGTACTTTTAGCAAGACTGTGTCTTTTTTAAAATTTAAGTTAGTTTTTAGTTTAAGCATAAAACAGTACTAAATTTTTGCAGACACCCAAAAAAGCAGTAGATGATGCAAAGAAAGCAGCAAGTTCAGCATTGGGAAAGTTGAAGGACACGGCAACTTCAATCAAGAAAAAAGGTGAAGATGCAGCAAAAACCAGTAAAAAAAGATGCAATATTTCGTAAATTAAAATCTTAAAAAGAATTGAATTGTTTATAATGTTCCATACCATATATATTTTGCTTTAAGGTGAAAATTTACTAAAATTTATTGTTATTTTAAATAACAACAATTATATACGCCTGATTTCATTTATAATAAAAAAGAAAAAAAATAACGAAAAGTAATTGTTTCCTTTTGTATAATGTATTTTAAATTTATTTACAAATTTTAATGATTAAAATTTTTTTATTGTTGTTTATTCTAGTTGTGCACACTAATTTGCATGGAAACTGTTTTACTACGCACGAACCAGAATTATGATAAATTTTAAAAACTTAAACTTAAGTATGAGTATGTTCATTACTTGTCGCTAAACAACACAATAACTCATAAATTACTATGCTTTACTTAAACTTTTCTGAGTTAAATAAAGTTTTTTCAAATAAGAAGTATTTTGGAATGAACTTACTAATACTATATTTATTTAAATATATTTGAATAATTTCTTTATAAAACTTTCATTTTAATAGTTAGCTTCATCTGTTGGCTTTTACTGACAGTATTAGAATAACAAACTATTAGAGTATTTGATAAGCACATCACATTTAACTTTAGTTTTATAAATTAATAAGGTACTTTTATTACTAAATAGTTAAGAGTCCATTAAGTACTAAGAATAATTAAAAGTTAAAAAACTTACAAATTGGTTAAAATATTAAAGTAAAAACTACCACCAAATTTTTTAAAGTTCCTGTAAAGTTCAGTTATACATACGGGGGTGTTAAGTTCAACACAACTGCTTTGTACCTGTAGTTAAATTTCATACGCTAATTTTAACATCTAGAAGTCTTTTTTTGTTCTCTTGCTTTGAAATGTTTAAATTTCAAGTTAGCGTTTGTTGTAAACTCTTTTGATATCTATTATTTTGGAATGATTTAAAAACATTATTCCATAATTTATGTTTGAATTTTTTGGCGAACCAAACTAGTCTTAATAAAGTTATTAAAATAATAAAACAATTTTAAATTCTGTTTCTATAAAACATAATGATTTTAATGTGTTACGTATAAACTATTATTAGTAAAAATTTTAATTTTAGTATTAACTTAACACAAATTTATTTAATTTTTATTACCTAATTTTTTGATTTGAAATCTAATCCTTAGTTTAAACTTAAGTTATCTAAAATTTTTTTCTTACTTATTATAATATTTATCTGCCATATTCGGCTAGCACAAAAGCGCGCTTTGCGCGCGGTGTGCAACACTCTCGGCTGTTTATTAAAATCTGTTTTCAATCTAAAGTACCTCTTAATTGCTTTGTAGTTTACTTCATAGCTATATTTAACCTAAAAACCACCACTCTAAGAAAATATATAACTTACTATCTTAATACTTTTGTTTAACTTTAATAGTCTTTTACTTTACAGCTAATTCAAAACTAATATACAGTGAAAACATATTTTATTTCTAAATTACAAATAGAATGAAAAATTTTGAATATGAATAATGTATATAAAACTTTACAAATAGTTAAGTACAAACTTTTACTTTATAAAATATCAAAATTGTTGATAAACTGACATTTTATATTCTATCTCAGCTTCAACCGGTTGGCCCCATAAATCAAAATCTGTTGATTTTTTCAGCAGCAAGTTCCAGTTTGAAATAATTTTTTCACAATCTTCCATTTTGTTGCTTGGTGTCTATAAGTTAAACTAAAATAATAATTTCAAACATACTTTTAAAACTTTTAATGAAGTATATTGTTAACTTATTTTCATATTAAACAAATTATATACTCCTAGCTTCAGCATTATGCAAATTTTAAACAGACTTATAAAAATGTTATGTTAAATTATTTCATAGACTTTAATTGAAAACCATTAAAAAAAAAACAGAAAAAACGAACAATTTCAATATCTAAAATTAAAAAATTTGATTAGATAACAAATAAATTGTTGTAAAATTAAAAAATAAAATACTATTTATATTTTTATGTACTACAAAATACATAATAAATACTTGCTTTGATGACAACAGAAAGTTAGTTTAAGTTGTTCTAAAAAACAAACCAAAAATCTTTTTTTTTTAATATTGTATAATATAATTAAATAAATCAAACTTTACATAACAAAACATATCATTTTTAAACCTGTAGAAGTCACATTCAGTGTTTGTATATCACCACTTCGTTGCAAATACGATTGGTAGTGATCCACTACCACACTACCCACATCCTCTATATGTCTCCATCCAATATCTCCAACTTTTACTACTTTAACTCCTACAGCTTTTTAAATTTAACATATTGTTTATCACAAAATATGAAATTGTGAGGTGGACATATTTTAAATTTTTTTTCAAAATAACTTGTACAGCTTTTTTCCGGTGCATAACTTACTAAAAATATATAACAGAGTGCATTTCATTTTGTTTAAATTTATTTAAGTACTTTCAAATAGGACTCGTCAGAAATTGTTTCCTACTGGATTGCAATGAATACAAATTGAAATAAAATTATACTACAGTTTAATGTTTTAAGATATAAAATGACGTAATAATCAAAAGTTTAAAATTAAATAAGTTCTAATGCTAAACAAATTTGGTATACTAATAAAACTCGGTAGAATTAAAACAATCTAAATAAAGAAGCGATAAAATTTTTTTAAATTAAAACTATGCTTAAAAATAAAGTTTAACAAGAAACTAATTACTTTAAAATTACTAATATAACGATTTAAAAAGTCTAGTTTGGTAAACGAACTTTTTCTGTTTACATAAACTTGGCCTTAAAGATTGAATACATAAGGCTTCCAGAATATGCAATTGAAAAGAGTTCTCCGCTCTCACTAAGACTGAAAAATTGTCCTTTTTATAATTTTTAACACACTCAGGATTGTCCAACAAATGTTGCCCAATCGCCGAAAAGGATTTTTTAGTTGGTTTCTCAGAACGGCCATCAAACCACTTTTTCAAGACTTTCGGAACATGTTGATCGATTCTTACATGGAACCTTTGAGATGTTTTTCCCACGTAGTCACTACCACAGTGACAACTAAATTTATAGATGATGTTACTTTTTTCATGGGTGGGAGAAACATCTTTGTAAATTCCATTTAGAGGTCGATCAGTATACAAAACTGTTCTTAAATGAACAGAGCTGAAAACTTGGCTTATTTCCTCTGAAATTTTCTTAGAAAACCTCTCAGAAATATTTCCAAGGTAAGGAAGTTTTAAGTATACTGGACACTTCTGAGGGCCAATCATTTTTAAAGCTGTTGAACTTCTAGCTCTTGTTATAACTTTCGAAACTAAGTTACCTGGATAACCAAGCGAAAGGAAAGTGTTTTGAAGTGTTTTCAACTCGCCCTCAAGAAAGCAAGGAGAACAAAGTCTGGTGAAACGCTTCACCATACAAGTTAAAACTCCTAACTTCTGTTTGACTGGACCAAAAGATGCCCACGGAACATATAATGCTTCTGAATTTAATTTACGATGAATTTTAGTTAAAAGTTCCCCCTCAACTGATCGTTGGACACAAACATCTAAAAAGTTTAACGAATTGTTGTGTTCTTCTTCTTTTGTAAAACTAAGATTTTTGTGAAGATTATTAAGATCATTAAGAAAACTGGAGCTCTCTTGTCTATTTTCAAACATAACAAAAGTGTCATCTACGTATCGAAGATACATGAGAGGACTTTTACAGTTCAAAGATAACTTACTTTCTAGGTAACCAACAAAAATATTAGCCAAGATAGGACCTAAAGGTGAACCCATTGCAACCCCATCTATTTGTTTATACATTTTACCATCAAAACTAAACTCAACACCTAACACAGCCATGTGTAACATTTCTTTGCACACCAATTCCGGCATCTGAGGGTGTTTTAAATCGGTGTTTTAAAAATAATAAAAACAAGAATGTTATATGTGCAAAGTTGCGCATTATTTAATGGTACAAACCATTGCAATATATCTAGTTAGCAACAATAAAAATTAAAGTAATAACTTAGTTTTGAACGGAACTTTGTAAGCTTAAAATAATTAAATAGTAAGCTAAATTATTTTAAAATTTATCTAGTTTTGTACAAAAATTTTTAACTATAAATAATTAATTTTGTAATAGTGGAATGTTGTTTTTTAAATATTCAATCAGTTGGTCATTAGTCCTGTATGAGTAGAAAACTGATATACTTTTAGCAAGACTGTGTATGTTTCTTTTTAGAAATATTTTAATTAATTTTTAGTTAAAGCATAAAAAAGTACTAAGTTTTTGCAGACATCAAAACAGCAGTAGATGATGCAAAGAAAGCAGCAAGTTCAGCATTGGGAAAGTTGAAGGACACGGCAACTTCAATCAAGAAAAAAGGTGAAAATGCAGTGAACGACAATAATACTACTGATCCTTAAGTTATAAAAATATGTCAACTTAATTTCATTTATTTCAAATAAAGTATATGAAAATTAATACAAAATAGGTTTGATTGTTTTGATAATATTAAAGTAATTTCATAGAATACATTAAAACTAATAGTAAAACCAAAGATAATTTTCTGAAACCTGTTTAGAATTTTAACTCAGAGAGTAAAGTTAAAAAATTAATACTATAGAAAAATTAAACAAACCAGAACTATGATAAATTTTAAAACTTAAATTTAAGTATGAGTATGTTCATTACTTGTTGCTAAATAACAAAACAACTCATAAAGTAAAATACTTTACTTATACTTGTTTAAGTTCAATAAATTATTTTTAAATCAAAATATTTTTTGAATAAAGTTATTAGTAATATAACAAATTAAAAAGAGTTGAATAGTGTTTTAAAAAACCTTCATTGTAATATGTAGCTTCATCTGTTAGCTCTTACTGACAGTATTACACTAATAAACTATTAGTTTATTAAATAAGCGTATCACTCTTAATTTTTGTTTTTTATATTAATATGATACTTTTATTACCAAGAGTCTATTAAGTACTAAGAATAATTAAAAGTTGAAAAACTTACCGATTGGTTAAAATATTAAAGTAAAAACTAGCACCAATTATTTTTTAGGTTCCTGTAAAGTTCAGTTATGCATACGGGGGTTTTAAGTTCAAACACAGCTTTTTAACATCTAGAAGTTTTTTTTTTGTTCTCTTGCTTTGAAATGTTTAAACTTTCAAATTAGCGTTTGTTGTAAACTCTTTTGATATATGTTATTTGGGAATGATTAAAAAAACATTATTCCATAATTTATGTGACATGCTTAAATTCTGAAAATTGGTTCAAAAAAATGACTTGAAGTACACACGACATAATTTTGATATTTGTTATTTGACAAACTTTAAGTGTAGTTTTGAAACTCCAAAAAGACTGGCGATAAAATGTTTGCGGTTCTGACTTATTTATGCAAAACTTTTATTTTGTTTATTTAATTGTAAAAATGAATCCAAACTTGTACAAGGCTAATTTAATTTGTGTTTAATTATAAAAATGATGTATAAAAATGTAAATTATTTCTTATTTTGTGTTTATTGATAACAAAGCGAAGTATTAGTGTTACTTTTTTAATTTTTCAGTACTTATGATATACCGAAAGCTAATATTATCTTCTTAATGTAAATAATTACAATAGATGATTTTTTTTGTTGTTTTAAGTAATGTTTTAGATGTACAATTAGTGTATAAAGAATTATGTTATAAAGATATAAAAATAACCAATAACAATGTAGTTTATAAAATAGAACGTAAACTTTTTAAATCAATTTTGCGTAGAGCAAAAAGTTTAATAATTTCCAAAGAGTTTAGTTTGAACTAAAAACTGAAGAAACTTTTATGTTTTTTTATAAATGCTTTATTGTTAAACACATCGAAACTTTTTTATTGAGTCTCTTCGATTTAATAGTCATCATATTACATTATTTAATGAAAACGCAATTTCGCATCTGTTTACATCGTGAATTTGATATAATTGTTAAAATATACAGAATTGAATACCAGAGAGATAAATATTTTTTTTACAAATCTAGTATTACAACAAGAAGTAAGTTTTGTCGAAATGTTTTAAAATTATAAACAAATACTATAATAAAATGATATTAAAATAGTTAAATTCTTATAAATTTCTGGTGTTAAAAACTAAACACAATAAATAACTTATTAAATTAGTAATATCAGAGGTCAGCAAGCTGTAGGTCAAATTCGGCCTAGAAATCAAAAACCTGCGGCGATACACTTTTCATCTAAAAAAAAACATTTTAAAAACCAAAAAAACTATCAGTACTTTATTGTTTGTTACTTTATCACCATTGTTGTTTAAAATGTATTTTAAACTGATTATTACGTTTCCTGTATTTAACTGCGCTTTGCAAGAGAACTTTTTAAATACATCGTTATCCACAAGCAAAAGCTTTCAGGAAAATTTTAACCTGTTACTTAAATAAGGCTACTGATTGCTAATAAAAACTAAGTATGTAACTAAATTTAAAAAGCTAGTATTTTGTTACTTAAAAAAGAAGCTTTCTTAAAAATTGTTTAGCAGTAATAAAAATTATTATGCAATCTTAAATAATTGTTTTGTTAAATTGTTTTAATCATTATAAAAAGCTGAATTTTAATACTGAACAAATGTCAAAAGTATTAAATTGAAACTATCTAAAGTTTTATAAATATCCAGAGTATCACATTTATTTTGACATTCTGCGCCTTGTCTTTGATAGTTTGCTTAAACTAACACGTGCAAACGTTTTAAAGATAACATTTACAAAACATAATTAAATTAAATTAATTTTGGTACAAAATATAATATAAAGTACTATAACTTAGACTCAAATAATCAAAACTATGAAATATAAAAAATGTGCTGTCATAAAAAAATTACTGTCTTGACAGCATAATAATATTGGAACGCTTTAAAATGCTCTCAAAACTAATTTATAACCGTGTTAGACATTTTTTAAACTAAATGGAACTCCTGTTTACTCTAAAACACTTCAAAATTTTCCTTTATATAGGAATAAGTTATATAAAGTTTGATCTTTTAAAATTTTTCATGAAATTCGAACTTTTTTTAATATCTAGTCAAAACTTGAAAGCTAGATGACTGGCAATTTTGATTAATTCATATTTTTATCTTCTATTTTAAAATTGTAACTTAATACTTACCTTTTTAAAACTTAGTTTTGATTATAATATTTTTTGTTTGTAAGTACTTTCGTCTCATCCTAAGACAAACATATTTTGAAAGAACAAACAGTTCTAGACTCTGGATATATACACTAAATGTTGTAATTATTAAATTGATTTATTGCAAGTTTAATTTTTATTTGTACACTATTAATTTCACTATGAAATGTAACTTTTTTTATCAATAAAAACTACTGTTTGCAGATAAAACCCATTAAAAAAACAATTTTCTTCTTTAAAAAGCAGTAGAAAGTTTTTTTTCACTTTAAAAAAGCAGTCAAGTTCGAAGCAACTAAACTGTAAAGTTTAAAAATGTTCATAAAATTCACGTCAAATGTACAGCTAAAAGGTTTTGTTATTATAAGCGACGGTGACATAAGAAAATTAATTAAAATTAATACCCGATTGCAAATCGACTCGCAACAAAATATTGTTTGAGCTTGTCAATCTAAATTAAAACAGGTTTCAGTAAAAATAGTATTAAAATTGACAGTTTTGCAAGTCTTTAAGCATCATATAAGTTTTGTTAACTTGAAAGTTTAGCTGATGTTTGCTGTTGTAGACTTCATTCTTAATATCAGAAAAAAAATTACTGGTAGATTTTCGCTGATTTTAATGCAAAATCTTAAAAGCGTAAATACATTTATTATACAACTTTTTTTAAATGAAAGTTTCTATATTAAACAAGTTAGTTTTAACTTTGTTGCTCTACACATTTTTATGAGCTTTTGATTGTTTAATAGTTTTTTTATGTTTAAAAAACTTAAAGGTGTTTAAAAAAAAAACGTATTATGATATCAAATGGAAATTTTTTTCTTTGCAATCAAAATTTCAATGAAGTTTTGTAAATCGTTATACTTCTTTGTATATTAATAATTATTCAGTTTTATAAAAGAATTTATTTTGGCATTTCTGTAGCAGATATTCCTATTGTAAAAATGGCATGTAAGCATACTGAATATAAGCTAGTTTATGATGAGCTTAATAGGACAGCATGTTTGTACATTTTAAATACATTGTAAGTCTGTTTTAAAATTGAAAAAAAATATAGTAGATTAATCACCATAAACTACAAAAGAAAACTTTACATAAATTTTTAGTAAACACCTCTGAAATCACAAAGGTTTTGAGTTTTTATATACGTAAAAATTCCGTAGTTAAATCTCAATAACGAAATTTCAAAGTAAATAGATTTTATTGATCAAATAATTGATTTGTTTTTGTACTTAGCTATGAAAAAGTTTATACTTTAACTTTTATATATTTCAAAAAAAAATCTATTCAAAAGGTAGTATAAGTTAAATTATTCATGGTAGTTTAAAAATTTGAAACACTTTTAACTCTAAACAGTTTTTTTATCGGAAGAAATTGAAAGTTATTGGTAGTCGAAGTTTTTTTACAAAATATTTCAATAATAAGTTAGCACTTTATTATATTGCAGATTTGCGCTGATATTTCATACATTAATTCTTGCTTAAAATATTTGATCATAAAAAATAATTTTAAACACCATTTGATTGTAATCATTAAGACATAAAAAATGTTGTTAAAAAACTTAACGTAAAAAATTCGGTTTCTGAATTTAATTTCAATGTTAAACAAACTCACAATTTAGAAACAAACTGTATATTTTGAGGAAAAGACTTAGGTTTTCGTAAATACTAACTAATAGTTTTATAAATATAGTTAAAGAGTACTGAAGTTTTTTTTTTCTGAAAAGTTCCTTAGAAAATTTTTGATTTACTTTTGAAATTAGGAAAATATTTTATAGGTAAACAACTTTGTTACACAACTAGTAGGTAAAGTAATAAGATACTAGACGGCATATGTTTGTTTACTTTACGATGAAAAATAGTTCGTATTTTTTTTTCCTTAAAAATATCTAGAAATGATTAATTTAATGAAAAATATCTTTGTTATATAAGATGAATTCGTATAGCAAAGAGTTACATAAACCAAGAAAGTAATGTCAAGAAGAGTATAAAAAAATTGAAAGAAAAAAAATTAATCGTAGAATATATATAGAGCGTATCGTTTGACTTTACTGTTATAAATATGATATGTTTGGCTAAAAATGTAGTAGACAAAAATTATTTTTTATATAAAAAAGCTTTTCAATTTTTTTGATGATTTACGGTTAAGAAATAAATAACTAACATAAAAACATTACTGTAAAGTTAAACTTCTTAATTGCCATTAATATGTTTTAAATATTAACAAAATGAACTAAACAAAATTTAGTGTTGTCTGTTTTGATTTTCGAAAACTAATAAAAAGACCTCAACTTCTAGAAGAGAAATTATATTTATTAAATTCCTTCAAGATATTTTAAAGCAGACTCAGTTTCAAAAGTTTTCATAAGTCAAGATTTGTTTTTAAGTAAAAAATAGCTGCATCTATTCTTTTTTTGTTTTGTTTTAACACTGCTTTCCATTACTATCATATATTTTTCTAGATTTTTCTAAAAAAGCACTGAAGAGGTCTTTGACGGAAACTGAGTCTGCTTTAAAATATCTTGAAATAATCTAAAAAACAAAATCTAGTGTTTTACACACTTAAAAATTTTTAGTATTCTTTATAAAAAAAAAAGAGTAAACAGAATAATCATTCGTGAAATTTTAAGTCAAATCAAATAACAAATTTTTGTGTTTTTAAGGATTTTAAAAATATTCTAACTCAAAACATTGCAGCAATAACTTAATTATTTTAAAACGCAATCTAACTGGGAACGGGTCAAATGTGCACGAATACATTTATGCACGAAGGGCAGTTTTTGAACATAATAGTTAGTATAATTAATTACAGTAATAGTAAAAATAGAAAATAAAAAGTAAACAATAAAAAATATTAAAAAAGAAAAAATAAATAAAAAAATTAATTCAATAGAAAAAAGAAGTTACCGACCGAGGGTAAAGGTTAGGGGTAACAGTGGTATTAAAAAAATATATTAATGAAAAAAAAAACAAGAAAATAAAAACAAATTATTTTATTGATACAAAAACAAAAAAGAAGAAAAAAAAAATATATATATATAAATTAATAAAAAACAAGTAAGTTACCGACCGAGGGTAAGGGCTAAGGGTAACTGTGATATAAAAAAAAAGATAAATAACAGGTTAAAAAAATAAAAATAAATAAATTTAAAAAATTAATAAAATCAAAAAAAAAATCTACCCGTGCAAAAGTGTCTTCGTGCATATTTGACACCTACCCAATCTAACTATGCTTCACATAGCTTTATATACGATTATTGTATAAATGTATAAGGTGTAACTTAAGTTGACTGTTTTGCGTATAAGTATTAAAAAAACGTATTTATAGATAAAGTTTTATATATTTAGCAAAAGTATAATAAAAAAAATTAAAATATCTTGTTTTTTTAATTTTAAAGCTGTTTTCTTAGTTTCTTGATATAAATAGATTAAGTAAGCAAAGAGGGTTATTAAAGTAGCAAATTCAAAATAAGTTGTTAAAGACCATCTCATTGCATTTATTTATAACTCAGAAGTAGTTAAAAATTTAAAAAGTTTGTTTAGGAGTTATAGTCTATTTCATTATATTTAGAAGAATACTAATTTTTTTTACGTTTATACCTGTTGTATTAAAATACAATCAATTTCAATAATTCATTTAATCGTTCTTTTAGCTTAAAAAGTGAACTAAACAGAAAAAAAGTTTCTATCGTATAATAATATTTTTTTTAAATTATTGTAATCATATATTTAAGCAAGTTATATATTTTATTTGCGACCGGTTTCGGTCGCAATCTCTTGCCATCGAAACCGGTCGCGAATAGAATATATAATTTGCATAAATCTATTTAAATAAGCTCTTTACATCCCAGTATATTGAGCACTCTTTTTTAGTTAAGGCAAATAACTATATAATTATTGTAAACAAATATGATTTTAATTTTTTTAAGCGATCGTTTATATTTGTTTACATAAGCTTTAGAGTATAATATTTTAATTTAAATGCTTCTCGTATTATAACTCTAGCAATTTAGTTGTTTTAAACTTACCTGTAAAAACGATTCCTTTTTACTCAGAAAATTTGTAAAAACAAGCGTCTAAATAAGGATATGAAGGAATATTTTGTAACTTGTTTAACAACTTTTTTGCTGTTTATCAAGCTAGCTCAGTGCAGCTCACCCGATCAGAACATCTCTGAAGCTTGCATCAGCCTTTCCTCTCCAAGCACCAGCTTACAGCAGTTGTACAAAATCAGAATTCAGGACAATCGCTGCAACGAAACCAGCATTTCTGTAAAAGAACTCGAGACCTACTTTAAACACCGAAACTACTACAGCGCTGAGCTTGACAGGCACACAATGGATTCTTTCGATGAGCTGTGTCAAGGCAGAGGAACAAACTGTTCCAACTCGACTCCCTCGGACCTGGGAATGTGGTGCGGAGCTTTTGATTATTACGAGAAAAAGAATCATTTCACAGCCACTCTCAAATTGCCGGTACAGCTGCTTTCGATTGAAGAAGACAGCTTTGACATATGCCGGTTTCTCTCGCACACAAACGGTAACTACTCACTGTGGAGCTCGTTTCTCAACAGGGTGTGAGTTTGAACCGTTTTGTTTGTATAAGTTTATTTGGATTACTTTTTATATATAAACTATTAAAATAAATTTTGCATAGTCCGTATTTAAAAAACACACGTTTTAGAGTTTTGTTATACATTCAATACTAAAAGAATTTTTTTACTGTTCTTATAAAATATAGATATACTTATATAACTAAAAAAATTTACCCCGACGAAAAAGATAAATTTTAATTGAAAACGTATTTAAAATATTATTTAAAAATTTATTACAAAAAAACGAATATTTTAAGATTTAACATTTTCCAAACAGTATTGTGACTAAAACGTGATTAATATACAACTTACTAAATTTTCTAACATATAAACCACGTAAAAATTGAAAACAAATAACTGTCCTGGACAAGACGTTAAAAGGTATCCAGGAGGTGTGCGACTCGAAATGTTCTTCCTGCACCATACGACCAAATAGTTTGAGCGTCTTTTTTGTCGCTCAACAAACTAACAACAACAAACACTTCAGCAAGAAAACGGAGCTGGTCGTGCAGATACTTCTCTACTCCCTCATCGGAATCGGCACTCTGCTCGGCAACTGCCTGCTGCTGGCCGTCGTCCACAAGAACAAGCTGCTCAACCACAGCCAGTACGTCTTCAAGTGCTCCATCGCCGTCTCCGACGTCGTCCTCGGCGTTCTCGGCTCCGTCAGCCAGATCCACCTCCTCTGCCAGCGGTTCCTCCTCAAGTCCGAGAAGGAGTTCGTGGTGAGCTCCGTCGACAGGAAAGTCGGTTTCAACGGCACCGTGACGTCGTACGGCGTGACGGGCGTCGTCATCCCGGAGCTGCCGATCGTTTCCGAGCACTCGCTGGACATGATCCTGCTGTACTCGATCGTGGTGTCGTTCAACGTCATGATCTTCTCTTCCGTCGACAGGTACTTCGCGCTGGCCTTCCCGTTCCGGTACCGCGCGTCGAGCTCGGTCAAGAACGCCAAGCTCGCTTCGGCGTTTTCCTGGACGACGCCGAGCTTGTGGGTCGTTTTGCTGGACGTTTACAAGATAAAGTTCACTTTCGTTCTCATCGCTTACTTTGTCCTGCTCTGGTTCGTCAACATTTTGACCGTTTGCATTTTGGTGCAAAGCTACAAGAAAGCAAAATCGCTGAACCGCGTCGAGCGCAAAAACAAAAGCAGAGAAATTACTTTTTCGAAAGTGCTCGTCGCCATGGTGGTCGTTTTCACTTTGTGCTTTTTGCCGGAAATGCTCATTTGGTACTACCGAAGATCCAACATCACAAACAGCTTTGTGGTTTCCGTTGAAAACTTGAACCTGTCCCGAATCGTTTTGATTTCAAGCACTTGCTGGAACTTCGTTATATACAATCTGCTCAACAAAAACTTTCGCACTTCTGTGAAGAACATGTTTGTTACTGCTTCTTCAAATTAACAGCATTGCAAAGTAACAGCTGTATTGCTTAAGGTGTTTTAAGGTCTGTCAGTAAAAAAACATTAGTCTTGGCAAACTAAATCAAGTGTTTAATACAATTGTTATGAGACTTTTGAGCTCAAGCTTGCACATATTTGCCAACAGCTTGTAATTTTTTTTTTAGCTTCTTTTAATCATCTATACATTTTGATACTTTAGTTTTGGATAACTGGATTTTTTTAATCCAAGTTAATTAAAAATGATAGTTAAACACTAGAAAGCGCTGTAAACTGTGCTTAAAATTGTTTTAGATTTTTTAGATAAGAAATTTTCGATTAATTGTTTATTTGATAGAATGATATAAATATTGACTGTAAATAAAGTTTCGTACTTTTATTTTTATAAAAGCTCTAATACTGCGTTTTATTTAAATTTTATTTATTACAAAATAAAAAGTAATCCAGCTACAAAATTAAAAACAATTACACTAAAATGTTTAAGTTTTTTTTTCAGAATACAGTCATTTAGATCTAAATAATAATCTTTTAGTATATAAAAAAAAAGTTTTAATTTACTTTTAAAGTTTATTATTATTATAAAGACTATATTTCATTAATACTGAACATTTCAGATTTTATAAAAAAATTGTGTTTTTTTAATTATTTTTTTTAAAAACTTTAAATTGCTAAAGTTATTTTAACAACTTTAAATTTGCTTAAAAAGTAACAAAAGTATTTCATGTAAATATTTAAAATTCTTTATTGAGTAAAAAAGGTTATTTGATATTATTATTAGTGTTATATAATACTTACTACTTCTAAAACTAACACTTAGTTTAATAAAATTTGAAAAAAAAATTTGATGATGTCAAACGTTACGTAAACTAATGATTAAACAGACCTAAAACATAAATCTTTATAATATAAGTCATAAGACATAAAAAACGAAGTTGTAAATGAGTTATACTAGTTTATACAAAAACGCTGGTAGAAAAAACTATATGAGCAAAAAAGCTATAAATTTAAAAAAGTAGTAATAAGTTTTTGCTTGAGTAATAAAGTTTACAAATAATTTGTTTTAAATGTTGTTTGTTTATAAGAAAAAACTTTATTTTAAAAGCTTAGAAACTTAACTAAACATATTTTAAAACATATGACTATAATTGTTTTTTAATAAAGTCAATCTGTTAAAAATGAAAGCAAAGAAAAAAATAATATAAGTTAATTTTTAAGTAAAGTTAAAATAAAATAGAAGTTAACATTATTTTAAATTTTTATAGAAAAATAATTTTGTTGTACTTAACTTTGATTTGTGTAAAAAAAAAGAAAACAACAAACTATTACATTGTATTTATTTTCTTAAAAGAATCATACAGCTCCGACTAGATTAGATAACTAAATACTCACTTAAAGCCATTGTGTAACTTACTACTAATTAAATTTAATTAAAAATTAAAAACATAAGAAAAAACTAAGATTTGAACAAATCGGTAAAAATAAAACGTATAGCATGTTTAAGTACACTTATCTTATTTAGATTAAATTACACTATATTTAGAGCTGGTTTAGTAATATAACAACAAAAGTATGACTGATTACAATATAACTTAACAAATTTCAACACTGTACATTTAAAAAAAAGTAGATAAAATTAGAAAACTATAAAAAACAGTAAAGTTAAAGTAACTTAAACATATTAAAAAGTTAAAAAATGATGCAACACATTTATAACTTTGTGTATCATTAATTTGTAAAATATTTTTTTAATTACTAAAAATAGGTTTTTTATCCTTTAGAATAAGTATCTTTTTACTGGCATAACACACATGTATACACCAGAACAAGCAGGAAGTTGACTAAATTTCAAAAACCTTATACAAAAAGAGTGATAAAAAACTATAATAAAGAAATTGTTTCAGCATTTAAAGGACAAACAGTCAAGAAGTGTTCTACAGTTATAAATTTTAAAATATAACGTTCAATGAAACAATAAAGATTTATGCTCAAAAATGTATGTTGTTTTGTACTGTTAGTTTTAGTTACTAAAAATGTTAATTATTTACATCTTTTTCTTTTTTATAAAAACTCGTTAGAAATGTGCTAGTTATAGCATAAAGAAACTATTGTAGTTTGATAAACAGATTAATCTCAAAAATGTTGTTGAAAAAAGCTTAAGTAATAAAAATAATTAAGCTTAAATATACCATGAAATTAAAAGGTACCCGTTCTCGGGTACTAAAAACTACGCAGAGTAAAAAGTACCGAAATATTAAAAAAAAACATAATGTAAAGTTAAAAAGCTAAGCACAAAAACAATAGTCATTAGAAATTATGAATTTAAATAAAGTCAACAAGTTGCTCTGTTACCATAATTTATTTTCGGCCGAGGCTCCGGCTTGTTTCTTTCCTGAACTTTTTACCGGCGCGCGCGCTCAGGTACGCATAAATCGCTTCAGCTTCCAGGGTGGACAGCAAGTAGACGTTCGACCTGCCCCCGTCGTCAACAACTATCCCCACTCCCCACTGGTACCACTCGAAGTCGGCCCAGAACTTAATTTTTCTCAGCGGGAACGTCTCGGTCAAACGAAGGCTCCGCTTGTTTTTGAGGCACCACCCGTCCAAGACCAGTTTGCCGCCGGTCATCCGGTAAATTCCCCTGTCCAGAAACTCCAATTTCCAGTTGTCCCTATTCTCGCGCTCCGCCAGTATTCGTTTTAACTGCCAACGGTCTTCGATGACGTCAAAGGACTTTCTCATGACGATCGTGCTCGACGCGTCGGTCTCCTCTGTGACGTAACAGTTGAAGAGGCTGAGGCACTTTTTGCACAGCCACGACATTGCGGGTTTTTTTTTCGAGATGGAAAAAAAATCGATCAGAATTTCAAAAGAGAACTAAATTGATTGCGCTGATCTGTAAACGGCTTTAAGTTATAAAAAATTTAAATCAATTAGTTTTTATATTGTTTTTATTTAAAAATTATTTTGTGTGTTGTGTGGAGGATAAGAATTTAGACTTGACAATTAGAAATATAAAAAAATATGTATATTTGAATTAAAAAACTGAGCTTAAAAAAAATATAACGTCACAATTTTCATAAGTCTGTCGTTATGTCTGTCTTTATCAATCAAGCTCGAGAAATACGGTGGGCAAAAAATATATATCTCGGAAAAAAGGGATTATATTACTAACACAACTAGGCTTATTGATTACTTGGAATTCTAAACTTGATAAAAGGTTTAGTTTTTTCTAATCGAAAGCTAAGAAAGACGTTTTCAATAATATACAAATACCATTTCTAATTCTTTATAACAATAACTGTATAGAAAACTGATTTATTTTTACTGACGTACACTAAACATTTTTGAAATATAAAATTTAGCTGTGTTAATATTGGAGTACGTTGAGCAAAGTACAACAAAAACTAATTCTTTTCAATAAATACAATTACCTTAATTAAGTTATACTGTGAAAGCACTAATAGCCATTTAGGTAAACTGATGCTCTTAACAAATTTGTTGTTATTCACTTTCAAAAAACTTTCAAGTTTTTTCTCCAGATTTTTAACATTAAAAATCTTTCTACATTCAAAGAGTGATTTAAAGACTAAATAAGAAATTTGAAAATGCACATAGTCCTTTAAACTTAAGCACTCGAAGTTCAAGTTAATTTGAAAATTTGATTTTTTACTATTTAACTCAAATGGTTACGTTGAATATTTTAGTTCATGATAAACTAAACTTGTCAACTAAATGAAAACTTTGTAAGTTAAAAATTTTACTCTCAAAAGTAACGAAAAAATAAAAACCGAAATAACTTTCATTGTTCATAGTTGTGAGAAATAAAACAAAGTTAGAAGTTTTTTGTATGTATGCATAAAAAAACTGCTTTATGACTTTCTAAAAAATTAAAATGTCTTACTTTATCGTTTTTGAGTAGTTTTTTACTTTTGCTTAATAATTTTATTTACACTAAGCTATAGTTTATATTATTAAAAAATAAAGTATTATAGATTAATAAACCTAAATAAAGTAAGTAGAAGTAAAAGAAGTAAGGTTTTACTTTTATAGAAAAGATTGGTAACACATATGCTTTCTTTTTTTAAACTTTTAAAGTAAATGGAAATAGATAGTTTAACAAAAAAAAATTTTTTCTGCAAAATATTTTTGTAGCACAAGTACAAGTACTTTTGAATAAAACTACATTCGATTATTTATAAAATAAAGAAAAATTATATTTACCACTATTCTTTGATAAAAAATTTTGTTAAATTTAAGCTACTAATCATTTTAGCTTATAGTTACAAACATTTGTTTTTCGATCAGTTATTAGTACTTTACTTTTAGTTTTAAAACAATTCAACTAGTTTTAAGATTGAAAATAAATTGAACTATAACAAAATAATCTTGTAATTTAGTTACTTTAAAAAGAAAGCAAAACAACTTTTGTTAGTTTCATTGCTTTATTTTTAGAGTTTATCTATTTCAACAAAAAAGGTTATGTTTGAGTATTAAAGTTTTCATTGCGTGGTTATTCCTTTTTATATTTAATTATTACTTTTTTGACTGCAGTTTAAATATACCCAAATATACGTTTGTTTTAATTTTGTTATCAAACTGAACGTATAGTATTACAACAAAGTCTAAAAAACAGTGTGTAGAGTTTCTTATCTTAAGTATTTTTACTTATATAACTTATATCTTTTTTTAATTTAAAAATTAAATCATCAAAAAAAATAAAATCATGAATAGTTTGAATGTATTTATATACACACCTGTGTAGTTAAACAACAATATTATTTAATTCGATTGTATAAAAGCACAGTATGCAAACACATAATAAAAACTCAATTTGTAGTTTTTAAAAACAATATAAACGGTATTTACAAAAAACATTGATTAAAAAAGGTAAAACAATTTCTCACAGCTGTAGCAATAATTTGCATTTTTTAAATTCGTAAAAATCTCGATGGCACCGAAAACTAAAAAACACAGTTATTAAAAAAAAGAATAATTAAAAACAAACACATACATTTTTTGTAAAACTGTCGAAAAAATAAGAAAATCTCAAATAAAATTAAATTTTGCATGTAAACTGATGTAACACAGGTAATTTTTGTGAGTAAGTGACACAAGTAAATTAAAAATAATGAAGAAAGTGATTAGTTTTACTCTAATCTAGATTATGATAACAACAAAGATTGCGTTTCTTAAGTTGGTTGTTTAAATATTTTTTCATTATATAGAAATAAGTGAATTTTGCTTAAAAACATCGAAAAACAATAAATAGCAAGTTTTGTAAGACTGTTTTTATGAAAGTGATTATAAAATATATTTTTAGTATTTAAAGGCTTTTATATTGAAAAAACTTTTAAAGTTTTCAATTAGCGCTTTTAAAAAGTATCCTTAACAATATTTACATTTTAAACGGCTTAAACAGTGTTTTCTAGTAAAGTGAATAAAAGTTAATCTTTTAAATTTGTTTGTTAGCACACATGTATTTGTCTTAATATAAATCTGTTAAATGCTTTATAAAAAACAAACATTTATAAACGACACATAATTAACAAAATAAAGTTTAATAATACATACAAAATATCTAAAAAAGAAGTTTTTTAAAAGAGGCAAACAACAGTATATTTATTTAACATTATATAATATAAAAGGAAAGTATCATTATTAATTAGGAACTGAAAATAGAATTTTTGTGTTTAATCTATTTAATATATTAAAATCATTAGTTGTTTTAAAATACTTATATAAAATATTAAACTTACTGTTGCTAGTAGACTTTTACAACCTAAACTAATTACAAAAATAAAACTATTATTATCAAAAAGTTCATAAACAAAGTTTTTAATGTTGTTCGGAAAATTTAAAATAGTCACAAAAGTGTTTTTAATCTGCAATATATCGGATTTTTATAAACAAGCTGTTCTGAATTCTTTCCATAAAAAAATCAAACACTTCACTTGCCATCGCTCGTCTTCTTGCTGATGGACAGCAATCTCTGGTGGTTCTTCTCCAGCTTCCCGCACATCATCCTGACTCCTTCGCCGAACACTCGTACTTCCTCAGCATCAGCTGGTTCCCGTTCGCCTGGTTCTGCTTCCGCATCAGCCGCGACCTCGCAGCCATCAGCCTCGATTCCAGATCCCGCGTCTTCGCGTTCGCCTCCGCCACCGCCTTCTGAGTGCTCCTGTCCAACCTCGCTCTCGTCTTCACCAACTCCTCCTGCAACTTCCTCACGTTGCCTTCCTCCGCCCGCGCCTCGGCGCTCTGCCTCCTCAACGCCTGCTCCAGCCTCCTCTCGTTCTCCCCGTCGCACCTCACCACCTTCCTCAGCCCCCTGATGAGCTCCTTGTTCCTGTCCATCTTGCACCCGTCCCGCACCTGCCTGTACCTCTCGCTCCACTGACCCTCCCTCTCCCCGCTGATCCTCCTCCTGGCCGTCTTCGCCCTCTCTATGGCCCTCACCTTCCTGCCGTGGCCTGTTTCGATTTTTTCCTGCAGCAGGTTCTTCCTCCTCTCCAGTTTTCCGTCCTCCCTCTCCGTCATCAGTCGCTTCTGATTGCTGACGTTGTTGCTCACTAACTGCTTCATGTCCTTCAACTTCCTCTCTCCGTCCCGCAACCTTTCCTCCACCCTCTCCAGTTTCTGCTGGCTCCTGGCGCTCGCCTGCCGCTTCCTGAACTCGTCTCTCCTGTCGGGTGATTCGGCGTAAAGTCAACAGAAGTACATTTAAAAATTTGATTTTTTTAGTTCTACTGTCGGAAGGAGCTTGATTGTATTTAGTTTGCAGTTTAATATAACTATACTTATTTTTAATTTATACACTTAAATCTTTTCGAAACGTCTCTTTGATTCTTTGTCAAAAGTTAAATGTAAACCTGTTTTAAAAGCGTCAAATATGTAAATACATTAAAATAAAAAATTTATTTAATAGTATATGGATTTTGTAATTATTATATTATGAAAGTCAAATGAAGTATAAATTGCTAAAAATTTAAAAAACAAGTTAAACTGATGTTTTTTAATATCTTATACAAGTTGTAAAATTTTATAAACATAAAAAATTACCAACAATAAACCTTATTTTTAGTGAAGTATATTTTAAATTTCTAATAATTTATTTTCAATTTCACTATCTTCGTTGAAGTGCTTTAATATTTTGTTTTTTCTCACTCCGTTCAAAGTCGTAATTATTTGATTTGCTTTTAATACCCTCCATACCTTTGTTTGTATTTGATTATTAGTTTTTTCAAATTTGAAAGCATGAAAGAAAACTTACATGTAATCTTTTTTCTTACCGTAGGCTTTTACCTTTTTTAGTTACTTTAAAATAAAGCTTTTGATAGATGCATAAAAAATTTAAATTTTGTATAATTACTTAATACCAAGCAAGTTTCGCATTATATTAGAAAAAAACTTATTAAATAGAACACAAATTTGTTTTATTTAGGTTTGCAAAAAAAAACTTAATTGTAATAATTAAAAAAAAATAGTAAACATTTTGTAAGCACAATAAATACGCGTAACATTTAAGTCTTGTAAATAAGCTTTAAAGAGTTAAAAAGTTTATATACTTTTCCACTTTAATCACTTA
>NW_028140018.1:0-36944 GCF_965202585.1 Thalia democratica | reverse complement strand
ACAATGTTGCGGATAGCAGTTATAAATATTTGTTGACTAAAAGTTGGTCTATTCTATGCAGAATTTTAAAAATATTTCAAGTTCTAGGTTATGATTATACCGATTCATGTAATATGTTCAATACTACATGGGGAAAAACTAGGTTTTTGAATAGTTTAAAAAAAATATTTAATTAATATTGATTAAAATTAACGTTTTTGGTTATATTAAAAAGCCATGATTTGTCAAAAACTAGTTAAACTGTTCAATATTTCTTTTTTAGTATTTTTTTAAAAAAATTTATTTTGGAGGTTGTAAAAATATTTGTTAAGTTATTAATTAATGGTACGTCTTTTACAGAATTTCGTCGAAAGTTTATTTAAGTTATAAAACACCTTTGATATGATAGTTGTAGCGTTGCAGTCTACTGTGATGTGATAGTTGTTTCGTTGCAACATACTGTGATGTGATAGTTTGTGGTGTTGCAATCTACTATAATGTGATAGTTGTATCATTGTGATTTACTGTGATGTGACAGTTGTATCATTGTGATCTACTGTGATGTGACAGTTGTATCATTGCGATCTACTGTGATGTAATAGTTGTATATTTGAGGTCATAATTTGCAACTAATGAAGATTACACTAGATGTTCTGAAGTTGATCATGAACAGCTAAAAAAATCTCAGGCTTGTATAATAATAGTTTTCTGTGATTTCTTGTCAGAGGGACCGTAGCTTTTTTATTTTTATTAAACGGAAACCCTGCATTAAATAACTTGTTTCATAATTACTTGATATTTTGCTTAGAGTTTGAATCCTGGTTGCTATCTTAGTTGCATAAAGAAGTAGCTAGCTTGTTTAATAAGAACTATGTATATATTACTGCTAAGTGGATTGAAATGAAACAGTGACTACAAATGGACTACAAGAACTAATACTTCAGGGTTAATACTTTTTAATCATAAGTTAATGAATTATAAATTCTAATTAAATTGTGGAAAAATAATTTAAAAATAATGAATCACTTACAGTATTACAGGTGTTTAGATATAACTATAAGTGTATTTTAAGACAGTTTTGATACAAAAAGTAGTTATGCTAAGTATTAATGTAAAATAGTTATATATTTACACTACTTTAAACTGCAGACTGAATATTTTGGTCGAGTTATTAGGATTAGTTTGGAATAATTTGCTCAATTAAATCAAAACTAAATAACTTCTTTTCGGTACTAACTTTATATAAAAGTTTGAGACAAAAATTCATTTTGCAGTTTATTTTATTTTTTGTGAACTAAAAATTTTTCTATCTACCTTTTTCAATAGTTATTGTAGATAACTAAATAGATTTTTGTAAAATAGTAAAATTAATAAAATTGTAAGATTATGCGTCATAATAGGTAAATAAAGTTACATGTACTATGCGATAATATTATAATAATTAATAATATAATTAGTTCACAAAAAATAAAATAAACTGCAAAATATATTGTTGTCTCAAATTTTTATATAAATCAAAACTATTGTGTCATCATAACTAACATTTTGTTATTAGTTATTACTTAAATTTAGGTCTGATTTTTGTAAATCGAAAATAAACAATTTTATTTGTATATTATCAAACTAATAATAGTAAAAGTACTAAACAAGTCAAGAACTGGAATTACAAATGAGCAATCAGCAACAATTGAAGGTTATACTAACAAGCTCAATATTTTAAATAAATATAGTCACAACTTTAAAATGTCACAGTTCTAAGTTTGTAAATTTATTGCTCTTTGTACTATAAGACAATTTAAAGAGCATCATACATTTTACTAAAACAAGTATCATGTTTTATAATTTGTGTAAAAAATTGTATTTTTGTATTGTTTAACGTTTGTAAGTTTTGTGTTTCACTTTAGAAAGCAAAGTTCTTTATGACTATCGAGTACAAATTTTGTAAGTAAATATATACTTAGTTTATTTTATTTAAATACTTTTTTCTTTTTTTTTATTATTTTTTTTTAACTTTAGAATTTTAAATTTCGAATTTAAAGTATTAACTTATTTTTTTGTAAACGATTGTAAAACCATCTGATGTACGACTCTATATCAAAAGGTTCTTTCGTATACCAGGTCCTTAGAGCAAATATTTTTGAGCATTTTCTTTTAAAACTTATTAAGTAATAAATAAAAGAAATAAAATTTATTTAAAAAGCTAAAGCTTGTTTTAAATTTGTGCATAATTCAGGTATTATATTCATATTGAATTCATATTTTAATATTTACTAAAATAATTCAAAAAAATTCAGATATATACTTTTTTGAAACAATTTTTGCAACTTAGATTAATGATGATAACAAAAGTTTAAAAGTTATCAAAAAGTATTAGATGTTTTTTACTGTTTTATTTAATTATACTTTTTAATAAGAAGTATTTAGAAATTGAAGCTGTACTTAAAAGAATGCAAAAAATCAGTTGAAAAATCTGTTGTAAATTAGTTGAAACCATAATTGCCTGTAGTAACACCTTAAGATGTAGTTATTGTTATGTTTGTTTAAGTTTTCGTAACAAAATCAGGCTGTTTTGGATATTATTTAAGTTAAGTAGTAAATTTAATAATTTATTTAAAAAAAATTAATCTGTTTACCAAAGATATTTTTAATTGTTTGCATTTGTTTTTTTGTTATTTAGCTTGTCCAATAATTTATAAACTTTTTTAGAATCTACTGTAAAAAAAACAAAAATCAAACAGAAAACTTTATGCTTTAAATTGTGGCAACTTTGGTTTGATATGTAGAATACATTATTAAACTGCTCTAAGCAGTATTTAGTATTTTTGATTATTTGTTATTGGAATTTATTAGAAACTCTAATCAGGAATTATCTAAAAGAAACTGTATTTTTTAGATAGCCGACAACACAATCAGTTTAAGCTAAAAGAGATATGAGTAACAGCTTAGGATATAAAGCTTAATTAGTGTGCTTGGTAATTATGAGCAAAACTCAAGTTATGTTGGACATATCAAATATCTCTTGCTAACTTTAAGGGTTTTATTATTAATTTGTAGTTAAATTTTTTTTTATTTAAGATTTTTTAGTATTTAAACAATGTGAATAGTTATCAAAATTTTACCAATAACGACATAAATTAGAAAACAACGTCAATTTGTTTCTTTATTCTTCAAACTTGTTAATAAAGCATGTTATTAAACATTATAAAACTAGTAAGTAATGTAGTAAACGTTTCCAGTTATTCTTAATTATGAGCTATAGTTAGGAATGTTTTGAAAATTAAATTTTTTCTATAAGCAGAATTGGTACAAAATATTCCTTTTTTTTCTAAATGAAATAGGATTAATTTGTTTGTTTAAAACTTTTATTAACATGGAGTTTTAGTAACGTTTAATACACTTTAACATTAATAACAAAGTTAAATGATATTTTAAAACTTACTTCATTACTTTTAAAATTTTTGAATACAATTACCATCTAGCAAAATTAAGAATTTTGTAATTATTTACAGAACCTTAATTGTAAAACACATTAAACAGACGAAATGCCCTCGCGTAAAGATCTCTCAAACACCGGCAAATCTCCCGACTACGACTTCACTGGTTGGTGGGTAGAACAACTTGTTAATGAGCCTGCTGATATGACCAGTTTGAAAACTAAGAAACACGACGGTTGGTGGTTTGACGTAGGTGAAAGTATAGTCCCAGGAGCAGCTCTCACAGAACCATCTCGAACCGTGGAAAACAAAAGAAGCTACCGAACCGGAAATTTCTCAACTCGAAAAGTATCAAGCTGTATTGAGACAGAAGTTTGCTAAAACTTACAAAGCTCAAGAGGAAGTTGCAGTGAAAGAAGAGAGTCTGACCCCGATGAATTTGACGATTACGACTCGGATGCGTCTTTTCAGGACTTGTCATCTGACAGTGATGAAGAAGATTAAATTTATAAGTTGCATGAATGTAGATAGAACTTAACGCACTTTTTTATATATTTTGTAGGATATTTTTGTTGTCTATAAATTAAGTTTATAAGGTTAAAGGTTGTTTTACTGTTTTAGAATTTTAAAAAGCCATCATAATTTATATCTGAGTAGTATATTAAATACCATAGTAAAAACTTTAGTTTTTTGTGGTGATTTGATAATATTATCATAAAAGAAAATAAATTGTAAGTAAATATCATAAGTTATATTTGAAAATTATAAAATGTTATTTAGCTTACGTAATAAGTAATTTAAAATGTTATAATAAGTCCGTTTAGTACTAAAAAGTTAACTCTTATTTAGCTAATATAAGCTTAGTTTAAAGCAGATTTGTAATGACATATTGAAAAATATATTGAACAAAAATTTAAAATATATTCAAATTATGTAGAAACTGCAAATTTAAACGTATTTTTATGCATCACAGAATGCAATTCTAGTTCTAAAAAATTTTTAAAAACAGTTAACATGGTTAATATCAAAAGTAATCAGAAGCTTAATATATAATGTTGTTATTAGGCTGTATGATCCAAATTTAAAGCTTTTAGAAAGCAAATCTTTTGATTTAAAAAGAATTAAGTTCCTAGTATTAGGGTACTTTAAATTTACGAGGTTTAAAAAAGGTAACTACATGCAGCTGCACATATTTTTTTAATCAATTTAATTTAAATTTGCTAGTTGTCATAAATATTGGTGTCAAATCAAAAAACAGTAGTAATCTTCACTATTAAAGTTCATAAAGATATAAAAAATTAATAAAACGTATTTAAAAATAATCTCGTGAAATTTTTTATTAACTTTTTAAAGTAAACAGTAAACTTGTCGTGCAATAATGACCCTACGTGCAAAAGTTTTTGCTTGCAAAACTGTTTGCACGTGCAAAAATATCCCCTCGTGCAATTTTGTCTACGTGCAATTTTATCTTCGTGCAAGTTTGTGCTCTCATGCAAATTAGTCCTCGTGTATTTTTGTGTTTTTGTGCAATTTTGTCCCCTCGTGCAATTTTGTATGCTCGCGCAATTTAGACAGCTACCCAAAAAAAACAGCTTTTAATTCCTTTAGCTTACACTTTAAAACAGTGTATATTTTAAAATAGTATCAAAATAGAGTAGAAAATAAAATAACTATAATTTAAATTGAAAAAATAATAATCGTTTCAATATAGTAGAGTCAATTTCTAAACTGAAATTAGTTATACAAAAAGATAGATTTATTTGTATTTAAACAAAAAATCTTTATCAACTAACTTAATAAGTCCAAAAAAATATTCAAATCAAAGTTAAATTAATAAACTCATATTTTCAAAATACTATACAAACTTTGTTTGAATGGTTTTTACTGAAAAAAACTGCATAAATTACGGCATAAACTTACATAAACAAACAAACATAACAAATCAAATACTTTTGCCAACTACTCAAAAAACTTTTAGCTAGTAAAAAATGCTGCCTTAATTTAATAACGAATAGTCGAAATTTTTTTTTATAATTTATACCGAACAAACCATTATATTCACGCGTCGAAAGCAATAAAAAGTCATGAAATGATATTGTATGATTTCATTTTATTGCATAACAACACTAAAAAAATCGGTAGAAAACATAACTCAATCAAAAATTCAACTACTGTACTTGTACCTCTCATTCTTGAACCACCGGTGGTTCATCACCTCCTTCAGTCCCGCCCTCTCCTCCGGCTCCACCTTGAAAATCCTCCTCATCAGACTCTTGCAAGTCTTGCTCGGGTAAACCCCCTCCCGCGCCATCACCCTCTCCACGTCCCTGGCCGTCGTCATCCTGAAAAACGCCAACGCCTCGGTCAGGCACTCCCCGGTGAGGCACTTGTGCAGCACCACTCCGAACGACCACACGTCCGCCTTGAACCCGTCGTACGGCTCGAACAGGTGGACCTCGGGCGCCGTGTAGTCCGGCGTGCCGCAGTACGCCTCGACCTTGCGGTGGGCGCGGCAGCTGAAGCCGAAGTCGATTATTTTCACGCAGAAGCCCTGGGAGATGGCCGCCGGTTTGACCAGGATGTTCTCGGGCTTGATGTCCAAATGGGCGAACTTCTTCGAGTGCACGTACTCCAAGCCTCTTAGTATCTGCTTGCCTATCTGCTGTGTGGGCTTCTCCTGCAAAAAGCCGTTGTTTGAATTGATGAAAGTGCAGAGGTCGGGTCCTTCGAAGTACCCGATGACGAGGTAGGGCCTGGAGAAGATGTTCTTGCCGGAAAAGTCAATAAACTCTGAGATGTTCGGATGCCAGTACAACTTTCTCAGCACCTTCGCTTCGTTTTTTATCATGGACGCTTCTTTTCTCCCGTCGCAGGTCTTCACCGCCACTTGGAGGCGCTGGTACTTGGCGTCGCAGAAGTAGATTCGGCCATAATCGGCGCCGTTTTCGCTCGTCTTGCTTTTGAACACCACGTACCTCCTTTTGTTTATTTTCAGGTCGGTTTTGGGTTTCTTTTCGCTTTTCTTTTTAGGAACTGGGAAACAACCTCTAAACATAACTGGCTTTAGTTTGATCTTTTTAACTTATAGTAAGCTATTGCTACTTTGAAAGTATTAGTTAATATTAGAAAATGTACTTTATATAAAAATAACAAAGTAGAACGTTTACAGTAACAGTACTTAATACAAACAGTTATTTTTAAATTTGTTGAAAACACTTAAATATTTCATTCCGTTTAAAAGAAAATTTTGATATCGTAATGCAAACTTCACAGTACATACGTTTTTGTAACGCTATACATAACTTTGCAAAGATCGTTTAAAAGTTCAAAGTTAACAAAAAAATTAATGTGTTATTTTCATATGTAATCAAAATATAGAGATTTTTTTATTATTTTATACAGTTTAATATTTAAACTTTCTTTTCAATTTGCTCAAGTTTGTTTAAAACTTTTTTAAAAGCTTTGTTAATCTATCAAATGATTACCTAAAAAGAAACATATATTATAAAACTTATATGTTTTTACATCACAGGTTTTTTATAACAGTTGATTATCTAACTAATATAAAATACATCATAGTCTTATACGAAATTTACTTATGATTTTAAAACAGAAAAATTTTAAATAAATAAAACTACAACGTGCCTTACATAGTTAAGTACTTGAAAAGCTAACATTATTTTAGTTATGAATGTTTTTACCAAAGGTTAACTATCAAATAAAACGGTTGCATATAAATTTTTAAGAATAATATGTTCGACGCTAATGTTCTTTTTTCTACAAAATTGTGTATACTTGTTTGAATTAAACGGTAATTGCTCATTTTTGTTTTTTTGGAGTAAATTAGTATTATAAAATCTATTAAAATTTTATTAAAATTTTGGAGTTTTTCTGAAAAATAGTAAATAAATACCTTCACAATGAATTTAAGCAAAACCAAACTAACTAAAAAAATAAAAACATTTTAAATACTTTAATAAAAGTAAACACAAAGTAATTACTTACAAGCTAATGTTTTGTTTAGAGTTTTTAAACAAAAAAATTATACTAAGATAAATGTTTGATTTAAACTTAAGAGTATAAAATGATGTAAATAATTTCTCAAACGCTTAAAACTAATTTTACCTATATATATAAACAAATAGTAAATTTTACTTAACTTAGCTATTTAACTCTAACTATTTTAACAAAGTTTTAAATATAAATTATGAAATTTATTATACAAGTACGACTTAAAACAGAAAATAAAAAAATAATGCTTCAAACACAAAATAAAGTTTTTACATCTATTTAGTTTAATTAGTGTTTTTCTCCTATGAAGACAAAAAAAAAACTTATAAATATAGCTTATAAAAAATAATTTTTGAACAGATTTTGTTTGTTTTTAACACAAAAGCTAAATGTACGTTTTTATGTTGTTGTATCACATGTAAAACATATAAAAAAAACATTACTATACAAGCTAAAATCAAAAATAAACTTTTATGTTTTACTTTTAAGTTTTCATAAATTATGTAATTTATTACGTAGATTTATTAATATGTATATTACTTTTCAAAAGCTTTATTTGATTATTTAATGTAAAACTAGCTAAAAAACCAACCATAATTTTTATTTATTTTTAACAATTAGTTTTTTTTTTGTTTAACTAATTTTTAAGATATTAATAAAGTTCTTAATTAGTATCTTTAAGTTTTTTTATTAAAGCAATAAAAAGGTGGAAGTTTTTAACTATAGTACTTTAGAATACTAATCTGAGTTTAATATTTACGTTTCTTTAGTGTTATATAATTAGATTAAAAAAAATTAAAAATATTTCGTATTAGTAATTTTATTACAACATTTTTACAAACAACATTATAAAATCATAAGAATTAAAGAATAGTTTAGATACTAGATAGGTACTTTTATATTAGATACATAATATAATACGTAGTCGAGAAAAACATTTAAAAGGAATACTTTTTTCAAATTTTTAAAGAGCTTTGAGCAAATCTGACTTAAAAGTTTAAATTTTGTTTTTTAGTTTTTTGCTTTTAAATAATTTAAATGTTGAGCATGTTAAATTCTGATTTTATAGTGCTAAACACTTTTATTTATCCGATTGTCTAACTTGTTGAAGGTGAAAGAACAAAAACAATTTGATTATATTTGAAAAACTGCAAAATCGAGTATTTCATATATGTTTTCTTTCTTAAGCTTCTTATTATTTTTATCTAAAGCTTGTTTATTAACGTAACCTCATTATGTTGAAGTTTTAAGTACGTACGAAAATACTAAATTTAATTTATCATAAATCAAAAAGTAGCAGTAAAAAGTATATAATATTTAATCATGCTAAACTTGATGCATTTGTTCATTTTCTGACAAAAAACCTTGTGTATTTTTTTATTTTTATTTTGTAGCTGCTTTAACTATGATACTTATTTTCTTTAAAGATACGTTTTTAGTGCGTTTAAGATAAATGTCTTAAACAATTTCTTTACAAATATGAACACAAAAAAAGTATTAAAGAAAATTGTTCTCATGTAATATCTTTAGTTGGCTGTACATTGTACAACTATCATGTTAAATATATTTAAAAAAAAAGCTTTAAATAAGTTCCTTTTGCTTGATAGCCATCTGATAAAAATTACAAGATAAATTACTAACCAGTTGCTTTTTTTGAGCAGGTCTTTTCGTAAAGTAATGTTTATAAAATAAACTGTACACACGCTTGGAATTGTTTTTAATAACATTAATAACCTTTTTTATAATGTTAAAATACATTTTCACAAAGCACTGTAATGTCGTGTGTAAAGTTTGAAACATCATTGACTATTAATCATTGTTTTACCAAACTAGTTTACTCATTTGAATAGATTATAACATAGTGCGTTATTGTTAGAGATTGAACTAAAAAGTCTAACTATAAGTTTTATTTCATCGATATTATTAAAAGATAATTTTTTGTTATTGTCTTTTAAAATGTTATAATATTGTCCTTTTGTGTGTATTGTTTTTAAAACAGTGTTTTATTGTAAAAAATTAGTTTCAGAAAAACCGGACTAACACAGACAACAATGTGTTCGCAAAATTTAAAACATGTTAAATGGCCGATAACAAAAATGCTTACAACTAATGATGAGTTGTAATCAGCATAAAATAAAATATCTATTTAATGTAGCTCAAAATAACTTCAGGTTAAAAACAAGTCTTGTTTTTAATTTTACTGGTAAGCATAGCGCTAATTACTGCTTAAAAATATTAAACTCAAATAAAATGAACGAAGTTTTTATATAATTTGATAAGCTAGCAGTTATAAAGGTTAAGTTAAAATAATGAAAACAATTACTGCTATTTTGTACGCACAAAGCACAGTTATTTAGCATATAAAATACTTGAGCTATTTTAAAGCTCAAATTTACTTTTGAAATCAAATTTTTAATTCTAAATAATTAAAGAGATGTGTTTCAAAAACGATAAGAAGTTTTGTAAAGATTTAAAATGTACTATTATGTAAAGACTAGTTTCTTAGCTTTATCTACTTATAATTAGATTAAATTTATCTACAAAAGTTTTAAGTTGAAAAGCTGTTAAAAGTGAAGTTTAGTTGTTTCTTTTTTAGTGTTATAATTCACGTTACTAAGGTATATAATGTTATGTCTACATAGGATAAGTTTTTTTTATAAATTATCTGATTTTAAAAATAAGATTAGCTTAGTTAATGGTATAGTAATTATTTAAAAATAACTTTGTATTGATATTTTATTAAAACAGGCAAAAAAACTATCAATCAAAAAAGTACCGTTAAGTTTAGTACGATAAACTGATTATTAATAGACAGAAACAGATTATTTTAAAACTTGGATTTTGTGAATATAACTTAACTTGGAGTAGCAGCCACCAAATGTAGTTTTTAGTTTAGACATTGATTAATTGTTAAAGTAAAATAAAGATTTAAAATTAGTGACCTTAAAAACTTTAAGTATTTAATTAGAATTAAATTGTCATTAATTCTTCTTTTAATGACAAAACATACCTGTGTTACTCGAAATAAAGTATATAGAGCTCTATACACTACTGAAGGTTTAATAGCTTTATGTAGTAATTAGTATGAATATAATAAAACTATAACTACTTTACAAAAATATTTAAACAAAAAGTACTGTTTTTTAAACTAAGTAGAACAGAATTTATTATAAATAGTGAAAATTTATAAAACAAGTTTTTGATTTAGATTCAAATTAAATTTTGATTTGATTTTAAATGTAATTTAATTTTATTTACTCGTATTTATGCAACATAAACTTAAACTGTATTTTCTGTAGAAGTTTGTAATACAATAATTTAATTTGTCTTTAGGAAGACTTTAAGTACTAAAAAACTTAAGGTAGCCTTGATTATTAAATTTTAAAAAATGTAGACAATGCACATTAGTAAATGATTGATGTAGATAAGTGTTTGTTGAAGTTGTTAAAAAGTTTAAGTTTATTTTATTTTAGATTAGGATACTTAAAATAGATTTTATGAAATTTTTTGTATTGTTTAATTATTTTAATCGCTGTACTTTTATCAATTTACCTCCTCGAGTAACAAAAAATGTTTTGAAAATAAATACAACTAGTTTAGTTTAAAAAATAATAATAAAAAATATTAATTTATCAAAAAACTCACTTTAATAACTAATCGATATAACATATTTTACAATCACTTATATAATTTAAACAAGGATCTAAAAAAATTTTGTTATGTTTATCTTTATTATTGTTTTTCTATTTAGATACTTACTTCAAATTTTATTAACTAAAAATTCCTTATTACCCCATTTAACTAAAGATTACAAATTTAAAATAAATCAATATTTTACGCAGTTATTTGTTATGAAATTCGCATTTCTACAAAGACTAATTCACTTAGAATGACAGAAAACTCAAGCAGTACAGAGTTCAAATAAATTAAAAATTTAAATAATTTATTGCTTTTTAAACTTAATTAGT
Organism: Thalia democratica; assembly: GCF_965202585.1. NCBI lineage: Eukaryota > Metazoa > Chordata > Thaliacea > Salpida > Salpidae > Thalia > Thalia democratica. The sequence goes on along the minus strand of NW_028140018.1, from coordinate 25,552 downwards.
TTTCGCTTCGGAAATTAATTCAAAAGAAAAAAAAACCAGAAAGATTTTTAAACTTGTCTTACTCAAATCAATTTACAATTTTTGTTATTAAACTATTTAGGAGTTTTAAGATTTTATTCAATAATGTTTTTTTTGAAACTTAAATGCTTTATTTTGATTGAAACAAATTTAACTTTGAAAAGTATATAAACTATCTAGTCTTAACAGCTAATATTAATTTGTATAAACAGATGTCGAAAATTCAGATATCTTAAAGCCTAAAAACGTAAGCATAAATGAACTTTATTTTACTCACGTAAGTTTTTGTAAAATACCAGAAACTAATTTTGAAAAAAACTATTTACTTAATTAGATTATTTGTGTACTAAATAAAAGATTAGAAGATTGTTAAGAATATACATACTTTTAATAAACTTTTAGTATAAAACAAGTATTCATTTTTTAGACGTTGATTACTTCTTTTAAAACATTATACTACTCCTAAAGTTAATAACTATCTCTTTTAAAAAAATCAAAATTATAAAATTATTTAAAAATTTGCACTAAGTTTTTTTTAAGTCATTTGTTTAAAGTTTTAGCTTTTAAATATTTTTTTAAAGTTAGTATTAGTCTTTTCGTTTAACAAATAAGTGATTTTTTAATCAAAATCCTTTTATTTGCTTCACACCGTGCAACAAAATTACAAGCTAGTTATTCAATTATTGCAAATTGGTATTTTGAACAAAGTTGTTATCTGAGCATAAAATAAATTTTATGTAAGTTTATTTTAAAAAGCAAAGAAGCTGTGAATTTAATTGCTTTTAGATTAACTAAAAAAATTATAAACTTTTACACACTTTTAATATTTTTATTAGACCAAGGATTCTTACTTGTTTTTAATACTTAAATTAAGTTATTTAGTTTTTGAGTAACTTTAGCAACATTTAATATAACTATTTTCCTTATTGTTTCGTAATTAACTAATGTGTTTAAACAAACACTTTTGTTTACTAAGATTTAATCTGAAAATATATCTGGTGAAAAAACTTTATTTTTTGTTAACAAAGAACTAATTTATTTATTTTTATCACTTTAAAAAGCAATGTTTAACTATAATTTACTTATAAACTTACACGTCGAAAACTTAGTTCGAAGTTTTATTGCAAAAGCAACTTTTATATAGAGTTACTCTAAACAAATTATTTTAGTAATTAACTGTAACTTTTTTTAAAACTGTCAACTTAAAAGTGATATCTTTTTATTTATTGAAATGCGGCTGAACGTTTTTGTGTTTTTACAACTTTGCAGCTTGAAAGAAATCAAATTTATTCTTAATCAGAGGTGAACAATTTAAAATCAATAGCTTGTCGTTTTCTTAATCATATCAGATGCGAAACATTGACCTTTACACTTAGAACATAGCTGCACTCGAATGACAAAAAACAATTACAGCATAAGTTGAAAGTCTATAAATCGATACTCAAGCTTTTCCAATCTAAGTTTTCTTCTTTTTAAACTTGTTTAAGATAATTTAATGTTCAACTTCAAGCTCTTTTAACATGTTTAAGATTTAACTTTTGTATAAATAGTAATTATAAAGTACAATATGTTTTTCTTATTAATCTATAATTATTTTTTAGATAAATAAACATTTATATGTCTGAAATGTATAACTTCGGCTTTTTTTTAAGGAAATTTTTGATTTAAAAAAAGATTTTAAACTTTATAGTTTATTAAGTCGTTTATTTTAAATAAGACAATTGTACAAGTTTTTATTACAGTTTATATTTTTTTCAAAAAACCTATACGCTAATACACTAATACATTAGTATATAAATGGTGTAATTTTTCTTATTTAGTAGATAGAAAACTTTTTAAACAACACTTAGAAACTTCAAGTTCAAAAAAGAGAGTTGAAAAACTAAAAAGAAAAAAAAACGTAGCAAAAACTGTACTTCGTCGAAAAAAAGGTTTAAAAGCTATTTTATTCTAGTCTCTTAAGCTTCATTCAAGAATGAGTTGGTCGTGGAATGTTAGTTAAACTTTTATAAGTCTATTGACACATTTATCAACCTTATTCTATTTTATTTTTCATTTCTTTTTTGAGTTATTGTTCGTATCATAACTTGATTTAAGGAATTAAATAAAAAGGTTTAAGACTTTTATTAATATTTTTTGATCTATTTTATAATTTGATAGTTTTATTTTTATTTCAAAATACACGATATAAGTAATTTTACTAGTTTACTGACTCCTTCTAGCAAAACGTTAGTCATAGTTCATATCAGCATTTTTATATCACATTTCTTTTTTATGCGCTGATCAACCATATTTTTTTTAGTTTAAATGGTGCTCTAAACATAATGGCTTTGGTTTTTCACTAAACCTTTATATTCTTTTGAAGCTTCAATTTTTATTTTTAAATTGAATTATATAAAATGTTAGTTAATTTTAATTTGAACTTATGGTTTTAACTAAAGTTTATAAGAAGCTTAAATCTTTATTATATGCAAGATAACAAACTTATCTGAAAAATAGAACATGTTGAACTTAAACCTCGTATAATGTTTTAAACTAGTTTGAACTCCGGGTTAATGCAGGTGAAAATCTAATACAGTTTTATCGATTGTTGTGTAATAATATTTCACGTATACACTCTGTTGAGTAGTTTAAAATAAAGCTTCGTTTTGTAGACTTTTTTTTTACCGATTACAAATACTTATCCAACTTTTTTTTATTGATACTTGTACTTTGAGATATTATATTGTCAATACATGTTTTACTTAACTATACTCACAGACTAAATGAGTAACTGTTAATTTTTAATCTATGCAAAATAGAAGCTTTATTTTTTAGATACGTTTTTTTATAAAAAAATATATATACTGAATTAAGTCATCAAATTTTTTTTAAACAATTAAAGCGCTATCTAATTTTTGATGCTAAAGCTTTAAAAACCGTTTAAAAAATTATGAATATTTTAGTCATGAGACAGAAAACTGTTAAGACTTGTATAAATACTTATCAATGTCTGCCTAATGGTAGGTGTGTAATTAACAACAGCTTCAAACTTTTGTTATAGAGTGGTATATCACAGGCCTACTTGTCATATAGTGTAGTAAAAAATTTAGTTTCAAGTATTAAGTTTCAAAATTTTATTTCGTTAGTTTTATAAAGAATAGGTATTTCATAAAAGTTTATACTATATCATTTTTGAAATTTTTACTCTAGCCGGTTTTGAAGTAGGTTACGTTTTATTATTTAGCTGCATTTTGTTTAACGAACTAGTTTGTTTCATAATTTGTAATGTAATTTTCCATATTGATTTATTCAAGTTCCGCCTAACTTCCTATTGTTTACTTTATCTGTTAAAAGTTTATCAAACATTAAACTGTGCCAGCATAAAAATATTTCAATGTGTTTCCTTCAATCTATATAAATATACAACACTAATAAAATTTCTTAACATATGAACTTTTCATAACTTGAAAACTTACTTTTATTGCTTATAGAATTTTATGTTTTTATAACTTATTAGTTTAATTTTCAGTTTGCAAAAGTGTTCTGCGTTTATAAACTTCTAGGACTGAAACTCTAGTTGTGCTGATTTTACATCACATTTATCTTAGTGTATTGATTACTCTTAAGCGGTGGCGCGTTGTTAGCACTGAAGTTTTACAAAAAGTTTGAAATCAATTTTTCACAAAAGTTTAGGGTTAAATACTTTATATTTTGTTTTGTAGTATAGATGGAACAAACCTAAGTATATAAAAATTAACTAAAAAAACTTTGTACTCATTTAAAAAATAAAGTTGTTATTATAGTATTTAAATTTTATTACTTTACAGAAGGTTTTTTTAACGTTGATGTTTATGTTATTTTAGTTTTTTAATAAAATTTATTTTATTTTAAATGAATATCGTTTTTTTTTAGTTTTATTTCAAATACAAAACTTAAGTAAAAGTTTATTTTCAACTACGTAAGTAACATATCGGTTTAGTATACTTCCTATTTGTCTAAGTTTATTTTTTATATGCTACTGTCATCACGTGACTGTTTTTTGAACTCAATTAACCCAGTTTATTGTTTTGATGGTTCTTGTAAACTGAAAATGTTGCCCGTCTGAATGACAAATAATATCCATTAAAAACAAATAAGTTGGTTTTTAAACTTGATTAAACTACCAACTTTTTTTTATATAAAGTAGTTACTGATTTAGATTGGCTAATATAACAATATCAGTTGGAAAAGTTAGTTAGAAAGATTAAGTTTATTTGTAGCTGGTTTTGAGTAGTATGGTTAGTTAATTCAGAATTAATATACTGTTTATTTTTATTTTTACGAGTAAATTAGAATACTTATATAGGTTTATTATCAATAATAGTTAGTTTGATTAATTTGTTAAACTTTAAGTTAGTATTGATTTATTTTATTCTATTAGTTATATAACTGTCAAAATCACTTTGTACTTAATAAATAAGTAAAAAACTTTATACTGTTTTCTAAAATAAATTAACCCAAAGTGTGAACAAATCTATCTAAATATTGTATTTTCATTAAATTATTAACGTTGACAGTTTACAATTTAATTAATTAGATTAAGTAAAAACTTAGGTATGTAAAACAGTGGACAATATTTATTAATATTGATGTTTAGTACAAAAATATACTTGACAAAACCTTTAAACACAATTTAGTTTGTTAATACTTCGATAAACAACTTTAAATTAAAAAAGTTAATATATTCTAAACCGAAAGTTATGATGCAGTTAGAGCTTGTTTATTGATTATTTTTTGTTAACAGTATAATTGTAGCATACAAAAACTTCGTTATGTTTTGTCATCTATAGTTTTGTTTTTAGCATTTGATAACTTCTCATAAAAGTAAAAATATCAAAAAGATTATTATTAAGGGAAGCAAAAACCACAATGACAAAAAGTTGAATTTCTTTTAGTTTTTACGTACTTCCATTGCAATTATAAAGTAGCAATAAGCTTTAATAAGCTTTTCTTCAACTTGTAAAAATGCCTAGCTATAGTTGATAAAACAATCTTTTTAACTTGAGGTTTTTCTTACATTAAAAACTTTACTATAAAGTTGTATCAATATATTTGTTTAAGTTTTCTTTAAGCTATGCCTAATAAAAATCAAAATAGTATTAAAAACGTGTTAAAATCGTCCTAAAAGCTTAATTGCAGATAAGTATTCTTTTATCTTTATACAACGTTAAAAAAACTAGTATGTTATTAAGTTGTTTTATTCATTTAACGTAAGCTTAAAAGTGTTTTAATAGCACGTGTGCTATTACTTATTATTAAATAATAGAAAGTCTTTAGCTGTTGCTGAAATGTAAACTTTTTTTATAAAGCTTTATAAAGTAAACTGTTTTTAAGCTATAAAACATATACTAGATGACCTAATTAGATAAAACACTTACCATTGTTGATTTTACATTTTAAAGTTTAAGCGCAATTACATTTATATATTATATTATCAAACATGTATTACTTTTTATACAAAAAAAATGTTTTGGATTATAAACTTAAATTGCATTGTGATCACAAACGATTCAGTAAAGCTTAATCTAGAAAATATTGAGAGCAATAAACTAAACTTTATGCAAAATAACATTCTCATAATATTTCAAAAACTATTTAGGTCGAATAAGAGCTCTACTGTTGTCATTTTATATTGCAGGTTTATTCAGCAACGCTAAATTATTCAGTATTTGTTGCTATGCACTCGTTGCTATGTCACACGTGATTTTTATCGTACAAGCTAATCTAAGTAAATTTGCGTTTAAAAACACAAAACAAATTTTTTATGAAATTTTACAGATCTTTTAAGAAACTATAAACCGTTAAGGCCAACCTCAGAAATAGAATAAAAGGCACTTTTTATGAATTCAAAAAATTTTTTTTTTGTTTAGTATAAATTGGTTTTAATTGTAGGATTTTTTGTTGCTTTTATATTTTTAGCTTCAACCTATTATAATACATGGTTGCTTAAATTAAAGTTTTTGTAAAACAACTAAAAAAAAATATTAAAATTTATTTATAAAAACATATAATTTTTTTTTAACATTTGAGAATTAAAAACAGCGATTCGTAACGAATAAATTAAACTTATGAACATTCAGTTTTTTAACTAGATTTTCTCCAAAAAAAAATGTTTTATCAATAAAAAGCTTTATTAGTTACTAACATTGAAAATATGCTAGTTAAATATTTTTAATTTTACAAAATTTGTGCTGTAAATGCATACTTTTTTATTAAGTAAAAACACTACTTAGTTTTAATTTTGAAAAAAAAAGTTGAATATTATTTCTACTTCATATGAGTTCTGTGTTTTTAAATACATATAATAGGATTAAAAAAAACCATATATTTGTAATGGAAACTCGTACAAACGATGAAAACCACAACCCTACTATGCGTGCTCATCGTCACCTCATTATCGCATTGTGACGTATGCAGGTTCGACAAAAGAAGAAAATGGTCTTTTTGCCACGAGAGGGAACTTGAGATGATTCCTGATGACGTCATTGAGACATCGGAGAAACTGCTTCTGCAGAAAAACCTCATCCGCGATGCAAACTTGCTAAAGTTCAAAAAATTGAAGGAAGTTAATTTCAACGGAAATCTGCTGACGAAGCTGCCTTGCCTGCCTGCCAAGACTGAAGTTGCCGTGTTCAGCGGAAACAGAATAAGCGAGTTTTCAGACTGTTTAAACTTGAAACGCTTAAGGCTGTTAGATCTTGGCTTCAACAACCTCACCAGCGCTTTTTTGTACGACGGGGTGTTTGGGGGGTTTCCAAGGTTGAAGCGTTTGAACTTGGAAAGCAACAGTCTGGACAGGATACCGACTAAACTGCCACAAAATTTGGTTTTCCTCAACCTTAAAAACAACAAGATTCACACAATACTGAAAGAGTCTTTTTTGAATCTTGTTGCATTGCAAGTGCTTGTTTTGGAACGAAATAAAATTTCCAACATTGAAAATCATCCGTTTTCCAAGTTGAGCAGTTTGAATATGTTGAACTTAAACAGCAACTTTATAACCGAAGTGCCTACTAAAATGCCAGCCAGTTTGAATAGCTTGTTGCTGTCTCGGAACAAGATCACTCACCTGTACAACAACGAATACAAACTTCATGGTTCCATTAAACACAGGTTACAGGTAAAAATTCATGCATATTAGTTTATAGATAAAATAAAAATAGTAGTTATCATAACTTTTAAAGCTTAAGGTAACTTCAAGTTAAAAGCTTCTTTAACAAAACAAAAACGTTAAGCACAAAAAAAATAATAAAACATTTTAAAGACAGTCCGATATTTTTAACAGTTAATAGGGCTGAAATGCACGTTGTTAAAACTAGTTATTTTTTAGTGTTAAGAAATTAACGCTTATGAAATTTCAGACTCTAAATTTGTCTCACAACCGTTTGATGTCTGTAGAACGCGGTTCATTAGAAAACGTAGCCATGGCAATGCTTCACGGCAATCAGTTTGATTGCAATTGTCATTCTAGATACTTAGCATCATGGTTGCTTGGCAACAAGCTCCCTGGCAACAGGAACCTCAAATGCTCCACACCAAAAAACCTGAAAAACCATTCACTCGTGCAGGCTGAAAGTTTACAATGCGAAAATCGTCACTGGCTTGTTGATGACGTCACGATTACAAATATGACGGCTAATAGCGTTTCTATAGAGTGGAATCCAATAGGGAATGTACCTGAATATATAAAAATGAGAGTAGTTGGCGGTGAAGCAAGAAAAAAAAGATTTGATAGAAAAGTGAAAGCGGTAAACTTAATGAAAGGTACTCTAAGTTTACAACAAAAGATTGTTTTTGCTAACTAACTTTTAAACTAAGTTTTAAAATTTATATACAAACTTTATTAACTGAACACTTTTTAAAAATAAGTAAGTTTGTGGACATCTATATTTACGTCAAGTTATAGTCGTAGGTTTAATTTTTTTTTTTTGTAAGCTCGGTTTTATGTTTTTTTTTATACATTTTGATGTTTAACGATGTAATATTTTATTTCTTAGTAGTTTTTAATAACAGGCGAACTGACCTACGTAGAACTGATGAAGGGAAAAGTTTTGGAAATTTTAAATCTTAACTTCGACACAACTTACATATTGTGCTTGTTCGAGTCCGACCAGGATGCGTACAAAATCATTGCGAGTCAGTGTTTTCAAATCACAACAAAAAACAAAACTCTTGAAATGACTAACGAAAAACAAAAACACAACAGACGTATGAACTTTATCTTCGTTCTTACTTTTTCTTTAATACTCATAACATCTGTGGTAGCTATTTTCTTTTATGTAAAACGTCGTTATGAGCTCAAGCAGGAAAACCCTCATTTGAAAACCGACTCTATACAGTATTATGAGCCGGTTAGGAAGAAAGTAGTGACAGAGACAAATTATTTTGGGTATGAAATAAATAATTATGAAGTTTATTTTAAGCCATTAAGACAAGCTAACAAAAAATATTCTCATAAGTTTATAAATGATAGTTTCCTTACTCATAGTAACCGATCAAAAATGAGTTCAAGTAATTATTTAACTCCTATTTGCTTATCACAAAACAACAGAAGTACATCTAAGCCTTAGATTCTAAGGTATTGATATGTGATAAAGAATGTGAAGGTCAAATTGATAACAAAACGAAAGGTCATAACTATACCGCAAATGAGAAAATGCCACAAGAAGCAGCATACATGGTCATTACTCCGCAAAACCGCGTGACAACATTTGGTAATTGTGACGTCATAAAACGCTCTAACTGCAGTTTCAATTCAATAACTACCAGTGTTCAGAGTTCTTTCGCTCAGTCATGGTAAGTTACTTTTATTTAAGTTAATATTTTTAAGTTGTTGAAGAGTTTAAACATGAAAAAAGTGGATTATTTAATTGTGTTTTCCCTTGCTCTAATGATTTGAAGTATTTGAAAAACATTGATTTATTTAAATAATTTGATTGATTAAGAACTAAAGGAAAAACTAAACTCTAATTAGCATGCTAGATTTCCTTAATTTGGTAAATGTTCTAACACATAGTTTATGAACAATTGATCATGACTTATTTTCCAACCACAAAAAAAATACAGTTGTGACGTCACAAATGTGCGATCATCTCAACTCTCTCGAAACCACGTTGATGTGTAACAACTCACATAAAACTAAAGTTGATGATGGCCTTAACTTAAATGCATAAGCAAACGTGCGTAGTCTAGTTTAAAATATTTTTTTTTAATTTGATATTTCAAAGTATAAACAAACTATGTCACTTTTTTAAAGTTTTTAAATAGCGTTTTACTACTTTTTAATTTTTTTATATAAATGAAGTCATTGTTTTATGTTTTTGTTTTGCCTTTATTTTAATTGAAAAAGATTATATATTATATTTTTTTAATTGACTCATATAAACTTAAACTACTAAGTTTTTCTTTGTATCCTTTTAAACAGTTATGTAATTTTTTAAAATTTGAAAAAATAACTTTTTTACATTTCTATACTAGTTTTTTTTTCCTTTTGTAGCTCTTATTCAACTTAATGGCTTTTTTAACTAAACTAAGAATGTTTTTCTAGCAATCAATCATTTATTATATCCTTTTTTTTATTAAAGATACTACCAAAGCTTCAGAGCCGTTTGTTTCATTTCATTTCTATCAACTTTTTCTATTAAGGAAATATTTGTATGTTTTTTTTTTAATGTTTTTTCTCTTAGAATGATTATTAAAACTGGCAGTAACTTTAAAAAAATCAAACTAAATTAAAACTTGTACTTGCAAATCTTATAGTTTTCAAGATTGTACAAATACAATAGTTAAAGTTTATATTTTACTAAATACTAATAAATTTTTTTAACATACAATTTTTTAATTATAAATATCTTTGTATAGTATTTTGCTGTAGTTTATAAAAATACAGCAAAGATTTTAGCCTAATTTTTTTCCATATTTTCTAAAAAGTATTAAAATAAGTAAAAAAAATTTAAAAACTATGTTTCATAATTAGTTTTTTATTTACTTGGTTTTCAGTTGCATGGTACTCTATCTTGAAAATAAGTAATAAAAAACAATCATTTGGTAGTACTATTTCAGTACAATAACACCCTAGTTGTGTGTTTATAAATAACCCACTGAAAATGTTTATACCTTTAAATGCACTTTCAAACTTTTAGTTATAAAGTTATAATTTACTTTAAGCTATACTCTAATAGTTTAGTAAACAGTATCTATTCTTGTCGATTTTCGTATTTTATTTCACGATATAAGCAAGTTACAGTTTTTTTAATTAAACAAGTTAAGTAAGTATTAATTTTTTGTATTAGTTTAAGTTTAGTAGTATAAGCAACTTAGAAATTAGTTTTATTTAAGTAGTGCTAATCTTAAATGATGCTTAGGTTTCATTTAAAGCTTAATATTTTTATTTTACTTTGTTGAAAAACTTTTCCTTAAAAAGTATGCAAAAAATTAAAGTAATGATTTTATTTAAACGTTGTATTTAAAATAAGTTTATAGCACTTCAAAAAGTTAAGTGTTTTTAAAAAAAACTTGTGTATCTTTTTATAGCTTTGAACGTTAAAAAATATTAAATTATTCACAGTTTATCAAAAAGATTTTCTGATAAGTTTAAACAAACTAAGTTAAGAAAACGTTGTAAACATTGAATTTAAACATGTAAACTTTTTCTAACTAACTTTTGTTATAAGGACATACAATCTTAAAAACATTTGTTTAAAAAAATAGCTATAAATACTTTATTCTAATGATTATTCACTAAACAGTAACTTTGCTCGTACGATAAGCGATGGTATATTAATCATTTTATTTTATCGTGTTAACTTTAAAAACCCTCGTATGTACTTAAGTATTTGATAATTACAACTATCAGTTTTTACAACTTTGTCAAACTCGTACAAACGTTTTGCAAACACTATCAAATAATGACTAAAGTTTAAACGTCGTTTAAACACTTAATTTAATTCTATCGCCTTAACTGATTTATTGATTTATTTGTCTTTTCGAAGAAACGAAATAGAATTAATCTTATGTTGTCACTCAGTCTTTGTTAAAAGAAACGACATATATAAACTTAAGCTTGTTTGAAATTCTAAACTGTTTTCCTGTATATACTTAAAAGCAACAATTTTAAGAGTACTTGAGATTTACATTTCATACATTAGGAAAATTATACCTTTACTATTAGTAAACTATAAACATTTTTTTAATTTACCGTTTTTCTCTAGCATAGTTTCTATCTGAATTTATTTAACAAAGATTAAAACAATTACAAACTAATTTTTTTTCAAATAATAATTCAAGTATTATGTATAAGTTCTTACTTTTATTTAGCCACTTATACTTTTCTAGCGTTTTTTATCCTAAACTTTATAAATGAATCTTAGTTTTTAATATTTATTACTCATAACATGTGTTTTTTGTTGAATCTAAAGAAGTTTAATTAATAAAAAGTTAAAACTTTCTTAACAGTTATAACTACATTTTAGGTGAAGAACAACACAACGTATCATAATCTTTTTTATTGTTTAAACCGAGGAAATATAAAATATAAAACTGTTTATACCTAAACAATCTTAAACTACGAAAATTCTAAAACACTGAGTTTTATGGATAAAATAGTATTGTATTACTGCCTTTTCAAACAATATTAGTATGTATTTATTAAACTAAAATTTTTTGATATTCAAATCAAGAAGTAGATTAAAACAATCAACAACGCAAAATGCATAATAAAGTTTTGTCAAAAGTTGTATACTGACATAAAAAGTAGTGTAAAAAGGTATGATTGTTTTCGAAATATATGCGGTTTTTATTTGTACTTCTATTTAATTAATTTGTAAGTACTTTTTGTTTTTCAACAGTATTTTTGTTGCTATTTTAAAAATATCTTCTAATACGAAAAAAAATCAATAAAGTTAGAAAGCTGAGGTGTGCAAATAAACTTTCATTAGCATAACTCTAAAAAAATTTTGACAGGTAACTAACGGTCGTGATGAAAAATTTGCATGTTTATTTCACACTTAAACGTCGCGTACAATAAAAAAAAATTAACTTTCATGAAATAAAAATATTGAAAGCAGAAAGATAAGAAATCAGCCAATTGAAAACTTTGTCCAATTGTTTTTACAATTACTAAAAACCATTTTTAAAGCTACTTTGTTTTTGTTTAAAAAAATGCTTTTAAAATTAAAAATTTTAAAACTCAGACAACTCAAGGTTTATTCGTTAAATGAAGCACCATTCAACTTAATCAAACTAATGTGAATATATTATATAGCGAATACAATAGCTGATTTATTACAAAAGATTAAGTTTTTTTTTCGTTTTTTGAACAAAATGAAATCAATACTTCTTACAAAAAAGCATTATCTAAGTAGATTCATGATAATAGTTTACCATTATTGTTAGAACAAAAATAAACTGAAAAAAATTACAAGCAATTTTATAAACAAATCTGTACTAATATTTTTAAACGACATTTATTTTTCTAACAAATTGAGCTCTACCTTCTGCTTTAACTTTAACAACGTTATCAACCCATTTATTTAAATGCTGATACCTTAAGTATAAAAATTAGAAAACATATGTTTTTGTTAACAAACTTTCTGTATAGAACAATAGGTCTACATTAGAAGAGTATAACTTATATAAGTACAATTTATTTTTGAGCTAGTAGTTGTAGATTACAATTTCATTACAAAAAGGCAACAGTTTATCTGATAAACTTTATTACAGGATTGTAAGTCAAAGAATTTAAGTTTTATGATTTGTTTAGCTAATTAAATCTTCATCAATACTCTGTTTAAAAAACGTCATTTGAAGAATTGATTTCCAACTTAAAAAAAGATTTCAACAAAATTTGAAGTATAAGTTTTCAAGGTTTTTAAATAGTTTTTATGAGCTTTGTTTCCTTTAAAACAAAGTTTCGCCGTGATAAAGTTGTTAAAGTTATTAAAAATCTCTTGTAAACATTTTTTGTACATATTTAAATTTTTGTAAAAGTATATTTTTCCTTATACAGATTTTAAGGTAAAATAGATATAAATTTATGAAACTCCAAAAATTCGTTAATGTCACAAATAGACAACAGCATGAACAATAGATTATTGTTAGGTTGACTGATATCTGTGAAGTTGCAAAGATGCTATCGAGTTTTATGAATACCCTCAGGAAATTTGTTTTATCTTTTCTGCAAATCTTGAGTTTGTTTTCAATGATTTTGTTAAACACTTCAAGATTTAAAAACTAGCTGACAAAATAAACCTTAAAAATTTTAATATAGTTTCTATTGCTTATAAAAATAATACTTTAGTAAAAATAGTTTGTAAAATTTTGTTTTATAATTGTTTATTTTAATACTACTAGTTATAAAGTTTATACTACAAAATACTACAATAATAATACTAAAGAAACTACAATATTATTATTTTCGAACTATTTTATAAAGAAAACTGTTTGTTTTTTATTCGTCGTTTTTTAAGCATGTAACTGTTAACACACACATAAAAATTATCGCTCTAAAAGTTCTGAATAACAGTTCTATTAAGGTAACAAAGTTTAAAAAAAAAAGAAAGAGCTAACAAAATACTTAAAATGAAATCTATGCCAAAACGTTAAAAACATAAAGTTAAATTAAACGGACTTAAGGTTTTTAAAACGCAAATATTAAAAACTAAAGGTACACATAAATTATCTTAACAACTTGTTTGATTGTAAAACAAGTGGTATTTTGACATACTAATGATGTATTTCAGTTCAGCAACATCAATATCTTCAAGTGACCACTCATTCTTAACAACATCATAAACATAGAACTTTTCGACTTAAGTTTTCGGAGAATTAAATGGTTTAGATATAACAAGCAGTTTGTAACCTATACGAACTATTGAAGCATCGTAAACGTATCTTTTAGCGTTGAGCGATTTCTTAATGATTGAAAACTTTCTTGACACGCTGTCAAAAACTTCGCTATTCATGTTGTCATTATCACCGATCGCAAACATTTTATTGCTAACGCTGGAAGCTCCATGGTTGAACCTAGGATGATTTAAATCAGGTAAACAGGTCTATTTGTTTTCATGGTGATCATACGATTCAACCAGTCTTAACAATCCGAGGCACGCACCGCAAGCCAAAACGATTCTTTTCTCAAAAACTGTACAAGCAGAGTAAGACCTGTTGTTTTGCATGCTTTCTATGCAGATCAATGTACTAGATTGTTTGTCATATTTTAAACAAGTTCGTAAAGTATTGTCTTTTTTCTTGACCATATGATAAGAACCATGAGGATCGTATCCACCAAAATCATATAGACTTTTCATAAACACAGTAAACCTTTCTGAATCAGGTAACTAAATTAAACTGTTTGTCAAATCGTACGCGTCAAATCGGCTTTTTTATGTAGAACCTTTAGTACAGATTGTCCAGATACCAGTGGCAAAAGTCAATGTTTTTTATAACTACGTGATGTGGAAATTGAATTATTTATTTAAGTTTTTAAAAGAAGAGGGTATTTATACCTATAGATACTTTTCACACAACCTCTTTCTTTATCAAAATGTCGTGCAGAAATAACAATATCAAAGTCTTTTTGATAACAACATCTGTTTTGATACAAAACAGAAGATGCTTGAGAAGAGAGTTGTTTAATCATTTCGTTAGCTGGAACATACAAAAGCATAGTTAAAAGTTTAAAATTGTAGCTAGTTAATTTGTTAATTAGTTAATAAATTAAATATCTATATTTGTTTTAAATGTTTTTACATTGCTATACAATGTTATTAAGATTACTGTTGCCATAGTACTTTATATACGAGTGTGAAGTTAGATTGGTAACGTTTTTCAAGTGTTTTTTAGAAATGTCCAAACTTTGGCCCAATTATTTTTCTTATCTTAATAGCTAATTAATTAATTTGTTTTGTACTCTAGAGAACGGTCCTTTGCTTTAATTGAAAAATCTATGGTTTCGGGGTTTGACTTTTAGTGTGGAGCCCTTAAAAAAATTATTTTTTTTATCACTTTTACTAAGCTCGAGTTTAATATTTTTTTTTTAATTTTTATATTTATCAAGCTAACTTCACACTCGTAATTTTTATTCTGGAAATTTTTGAACAGCTTGGTGAACTTGTATGACTGATGAATCAAGAGCCACTGCTTTGG
This sequence comes from Thalia democratica, assembly GCF_965202585.1. NCBI lineage: Eukaryota > Metazoa > Chordata > Thaliacea > Salpida > Salpidae > Thalia > Thalia democratica. Next base: position 10,369 of record NW_028140018.1, on the reverse strand, counting down.
ACACCAAGGTCACAATATAAATTATTTATTATACAATTCTTTTTGTATTAATATATTAGAAAGTAAAAAATTAACTTTTTTTTACTCGTTTTCGAGATTTATTGTAGTATCAATTAATAAAAAAAAAAGCTTGTAAGCTAACTTATCTGCCACCAACTGTTATTTGGCCGAGAACATAAAATATATTTAACATAAAATATACATAATGAATTAAGTGACTTTAAAATGGTTAAATTAAGTTAAATTTCAATAGCTGGACCCCACTACAATATATATAAAGCATAATGAGGAAATTATAATAATTCTTTATGTGTTGACTAATAAAAAAGTTAACATTACATTCATTTTAAAATTTTATTTTCTACATGACCAAATTTTGTTTTTATCAAGAAAAATACTTGATCAGTTATTATCTCCTCTGTAAAAAAGTAGTAAAGCAAATAATTTAGATTTGTTTTTTGTATATGTGTTAATCACTGGGTTTTAAACTTGCTATTGTCAACTCATAAAACTTTCTTTAGAATCCCTATACTTTAGGTCACACAAAACAATTATGTGGTAACTGACCCTTTTAATGGACCTCTCAGTTTTAACAATAAAAACAGGGATGCTAAACAGTTAGGCTAACTAAGCTATGTTAAGCTAATTTAAGGTTTTTCAATAACTTCAGATAATTTAAGTATGTTCAAAGGATTTTGACTTAAAATCTAGCTTAATAAAGCAAAGTTGTTCTTAAAGATGTTAGGCTAGTTTTTCTAACATATTTTTTTTAACTTTATGCTCTAAATTCTTATTATTAAGACCTTTTGTTATAACGGAAAAATTAATCCTGAAACCTGGAAAAACCTAAAATTTAAAAATTTAAGCAATAAATAAGAGAAAAACCTGGTATTTAGAAAAAAAAATTAGAAAAGACCTGCAAAACCTGAAGTTTAAATTTTTGGTTTTATTTAAGAAACAAATATTTGGTAATACGAAATTTCATATATACTGTTTTTTTTTTTGGTTTCTTGAAATACTTCTCTTGCCATATTCCTTGTTTACCTCTTGTCTGCGTCGGGAATGGGTCACTTTTGCACCAGGGGACAAATTTGCACGGCGTCACTTTTGCATAAGGGGACACTTTTCATGGCGACTTTTTTGCACAAGCGCCACTTTAGCACAAAGGGACACATTTGCACGTCGACTCTTTTGCTTTTAAGGTCACTTTTGCACAAAGGGACACTTTTGCACGGTGACTCTTGTGCACGAAGAGTCATTATTGCACAATGGGACACTTTTGCACACAGAGTCACTTGTGCACAGCTAAATTTTTTCACGATATCAATTTTTCACAGCAACATTGTTGCACTAAGATACTTTTGCACAACGTCACATTTTTACGGTGAAATTTTGGCTCAATGACTTTTTTGCACGATACATCACTTTCGCATGCAGTCCGATTAAATGTTTTTTAGCTAGTACCAAATCTGTAACATATATAAAAAACTGAAAACTAAAATTTTATATCAGACTCATATCAAAGACAAAAAATCAAAGATTTAAAATCTTAAACAGTAAAAATTTATGTCAGAAACAAACTAACTAAAAGATAAAATAAAATTATAAAAAAAAAATCATACCAGGGACAGAAAATTAAGTTTACTTAGAAACTAAGGTAACAAAATACTAAAATTATAAGTAAATTGTTCTAGTTTATTTTGAAATCTAATACAGTAATTAACAACTATGTCCTTTTATATATTTTATCTTACAATTACAAGTTTATTGTCCATATTGGCATCAAAACCTAGGCCACTTAAACTGAAAGACACATAAAGAAATGTAATTTGAAGGGTTGTATTTGCTACCTTTACTGGTATTACTGGTATTACATATGAAGTTTTCCATTGTTTTGGCACAAAATATATTGCCTTAGAACAATTAAAGATCAGTGATATTAAAAAAAATGGTAGAATAAGTAATACGTTTAATAAAGTACGAAAGAATATTATCTGGTGTTCTTACTATTTTATCTTTCAAATGTTGATAGATTTAACTAGTTTATCATTACTTATAAATAAATTTGCACTTTTATAGACTGTTTTTATTGATAAGTATAAAAATTTTGTTTTCATCCTCTTTATTAAATACGTTTGGAAAGGCCTTATTTAAAAATGAGGTTTTATCAAAATCAGATATTATTGGAAACGTGTTTTTGTCATGAAATACTGAAAAATCAAGTGCCATCTTAAACTTAGATTTTACAAAGCAGTAATTGTTTTTTGCATTTGTGTTCTAGAAAAAAACCAAATCTATTGTGTACGTTTTTTTATTATATATAAAAAATTAACTACAAATAAAACTAAATATTCAAACGAAATAAATTACATTTTTGGGAAATTAATAATAAAAGTTTAAAACTTATTTGTAACTTTTTAAGAAAAATATTTTGTATTAGTTTTCTATCAAATCTTAATTTAAAAGTAGTGTACATTATATTAATCAAAAAAATGTATAAAATACTTTTTTAACAATCTGTAAATTTTTTTTTTTGAAATCATGCGCAAACTCCTACATTTTAATTAAGAGTTTACCATTAACTATCAAAATTATTTATAATCAATAAGTATATACATTTTAAAATTACGTTATATTTAAATAAAGAATAAAATTTTTAATTAAAAAAAAAATTCAACTAAGTAGTTTATTTTGTACGCAATCATCTTTTATTTGTTGATTACGATTAAAAAGATCCACAATAAACGAAGAAAGATAAAAATAACGAAAACAAGAATACCCTAAGTTATTTTAACATAAAGTTATGAGAGATCCCTCTCAAAAATTCAACTGTGTTGCTGCTATCATTAAAGTTAGAAACGAGCCGATGAATTCTATCATTTGCCTGTTTATATTTTAACTGTTTTCGAGCAGGCTTTATTTCTGAGACATTGTGCCCTATGCTCATTTCTCAAGAATTTTGGGTCGATTTTAAAATTTGAATAAAACTCCACAGATGAGGGTGATTGCCTGACAGAACACTATACAGAGCCCAATGTGCAGCCTCTGCATAGTTGTTTGTTCTGTAATCCTACCATGTTGGCTCCAAAGGTAAGGAAGGAAGCTAGGCTGAATTCTGGCACCTAATGTTATTTTAAATTGCTTTTTGATAAAAATTATTATTGCTGAAAATTAAAGTTAGGTTAATCAATAAAAAAGAACTCTTAAAATAAACGGATAAAATATTTTTCTATTTTGGTTAAATATGTTATATACAATTTATGCAATAGTAATACTTTTTAAAAGTATGTACCTTGCCATGCAAATGTAACGTCGTGCAAAAGTTTTAACGTGTAAAAATGTCGCCGTGCAAAAGTGACATCATGCAATAGTGACGCCATGCAAAAGTGTCCCTCGTGCATAAGTGATGCCGTGCAAAAATAACCCTGCGTTCAATTTTGACGACTGTGCAAAAGTGACACCCACCCGTCTGCTTCACATTACACACTTTTTGATTTCTGCTAATCTCATTGAAAGGCTCATTGTTTTACAAGTGGTTAGGTATTAAGTGGAAGTAAAGAAATTTGTGTAATATTTTTATTTCTAATTTCATTATCCATACAAATCCATTGTTGAGGTCCAATTCCAATTTAAAATACTCTGTAATTGACTGACTATGGGCAAACTGACTGATTATGAAAGATTCTTAGGCAAAATTTCGTAGGATGTTTTAACTTCAAAAATTAAGAGAATAAGATGTAGGTGAAAAAACTAGACATCTATAAACTTGTGGTAGTTGAAAACTCGCCCCATTTTTTTTGGATTTTTCAAAACTTCTAGTTTAAGTCTTGTTTTAAATATCAGACTGGGCAGGAGTCCAAAATGCAAAAGGGGTCACTTTTTGAAACTTTTTGCAACTATCACTTTTACCCTTCGCCGATAACTTAATTTTCTTGTTTTTTTGTTATTTAATTTTTTCTTTTTACTTTTATCTTTCTAAATCAAGATTTATTAACACCAACAAGTTAATAAGCTTAAAAATTAATATAATAAAGAATATAAACTATAAAGATTATAATAAAACACATATAGTTTTTTTTTTTTTTAATTCTATATAATCAATTAATCGGTTTTAAACATTAATGTTTTTTTTTAAGTATAATAAAAAACTATAGGGTAAAAATTCCTTAATTAAAGTAAATTTTTAGTTTAGCTAGTACATCCTAAAACAGCAGTAAAAAAAAAAGTTTTACAGGAAAAAATCAAATGGTTTATTTTTAAAAACTTAACATTGCTAGTATAATTTCAAAAAATTATAGACATGACTTCCGTTTTGGTATAGTAAAAATTTTATTTAATATAACTTTTTACCAAAGTTTGATTTTTTCTAAATCTATATAAGTAAAGAGATAGAAAGTACTATCTACCTTAATTTAAACGACAAATTTTTTAGTATTTTAAGTTTTATAAAGCTAATTTTGAAACTTACTTTCAGATGTTCTGGAGTTTTTGATGAAGAGCAAAAAAAGATCTTAAGTATTTTTAAAGCTAATCTTGAAACTTACACTAGATGCTCAGGAGTTGTAGATAAAGAGTAAAAAAAAAGGTTTTAGATGATTTAAAGCTATTTTTATAAAGTTCATTGTATATTTTTTAGTTTATCAAATTAGAATTCATTTAGTTATTTAGTGTTTTTATGAATATAAAAAATGTTTATACCACAGTAATATAGCAATTAATAATCTATTTAAATATCGACAATTAAGTTGGGCTTTAATGTTTTTTATAAAGCGTTTTAGAAATAATTTATTTACTTTAAACAAGTATCTAAAAATATATAAAACGCATAGTCTAAATTTAAAATTTGATAAAAAAAATTTATTAAAACATAAACATCAATTATTATGTAACAAAATATGCATTTTTTTGTATTTTAAATGACCGCCAGGGGGCGTTAGACGATTTTTAATCAAATCACACAATAAAACTTTAACAATGTTTGTTATAATGCTCATTAGCCTCTAGCTTGCGCACTACGCGCAGCTCGATATGTTGTTTGATATTTTTGTTTTTGGCTCAGTTAGCCATAAGATCGTGCAGAAAGCATAAGATTGTATTATATTCGTTTTATAAGATATTGATGCTTATTTGCATTATCGTATTATATTGTGCTTAGTTTAGCCATCGTTGTGCATGAAGCACAATATATATTAAGACTTTGTATTATTAGTACTTTTATTAGTAAGAACTATTTTGTATTTAAGATTTAAAACACTTTAAGAACATTTCTATATGTAGAACTTTGTGTTTATTTGTTGTGTTTGTTTTCGCAGTTTTAATCTACTGATAAATTGGCTGCTTTATCAATTCTACTTCCTAATTTTCACATTAATATCACGTTTTCAATAAACTCACTTCATTGAAAAATTATATATACTAAGTTTACTACATACTTTTTAATTAATAAGTTAAACCTAATGAGTAAGGTATATTCAGTAAAAGCCTTAAGAGCTAAACGCGCTAAACGTTTAGAACAAAAAAAGGGACTTCCCCCAAATAAAGGTAGTTCCTACCTCAGGCCCTGGAGGACTACAATTAAACATGTCATCTAGTTTCACTTTGGTAAGTTTTAAATGCTAAAGATGCAGTTAATAATAACATGAAGTTAAAGTTTAATTTATGAAGCTTATAAAGTTAATTAATTGTGTTTATTAAAGTGTTAAATTTTTGTTTAAGTATAGAAATGTTTTTTTAAACCTAGTCATTTCCCTGATCAAAAAATTTGTTTTTCAAGTCGAGTTCCGGCCACATCCGGGTCCAGTTGATAAAAAAAAATCCAAAAGCTTTGAATCTTAATTTTTTTCTAATTTAAAATCGATAATAGGTTGAAGGAAACTCTTTTATTTGGCAGCTTAGTTTACGAAAAGCTTTATGCGGACCTCGTAATTTTAAAATACTAAACAATTAAAAAAATTAAAGCTGAACTATTTTAAAGTATTAATTTATAATTTTTATAATGTTATAAAAAGTTCAATGTTAGTTGCTTTATACAATTTTCTTTTAAGATTAGAATTAGTTCTGAAATCAGTTTCTGCTTGGCAGGATACCCAACGGATCTTACGTTGCCTGTTCCTGACATATGGCGATGTTCGAGTTAATAATCATGTTAAGTTAATACTTTTTTGTATTTTTTTTTTTCAGTTCAATCATTTTTATGTCTAAAGGTGTAAAACAAACGGCCTGAAGGTAAAATCCGGCTTTCGACTATATTTTTAATGATAACAATTTACTTAATTTTTTTTTTAATAAAATTACAAACATTTAAAAACACCATAAATGTATTAAATAAAAGTTATAATAAAAAGTAGTAATGTTTTCATTAAAATTTTGTTATAATTTGTCGAAGGCACTGGACACTAGGGTGCTTACAAATACTGCGACCTTTGAGTTTACACCTTTTTTTACACTTGGCAAATACCACAAAACCACTCTGCAGAAAATTTTAGCTGACTTAAAACAGTTTTTGTAGAGGCTATGTTTGATATTCTGAAAACCACACCAATACAAACTGTACTGGACCAAAAAATTCAACCTTAGAGTTTTTATCTGATTTTCCTTACATGTGGCCAATTACCACATAAAAAAATTGTACATAACTTATAACAATTTAAAAAATATATGGAGGCGCTTCTTGATTTTATGTAATTCTTTACACTTTTTGTAAGTTTTCTTGTATTTTTGGTTATTTTTCTCAATAAATTAAGAAGCACCTACATGAAAATTTCTCTAAATCTTTTAAATTGTGAACTAAGTGTTATTGTAATAATTTCCATAGATAAAATTCATCTAAAAACTCAAAGGTCGCATTTTTTGGATCATAAAATTTGCGTTGAATGGTTTTAAGAAAATCTATAACAGCCTTCATAAAAACTTTTTTAAGTTAGCTAAAATTTAGCAAAAGGTGATTTTGTGGTATTTGCCAAGTGTAAAAATCATTTTAGAAAACTCAACGGTCACCGTATTCATAAGCACTCTACTGGAAACTTGGTTTTATTTAACACTAACCATCTTAAGTAAAGTAAGTTAAAGTTACATGGCCTTTAATAAAATTTAAAGATGCATTTTATAAATTTATCATCTACAAGCTTTTTACAATATAAAATTAAAAAAAAAAATATAGAAAAATACTTTAAATTTTATGGCCGATCTTTTCATAAAATTACAGAGTATACGTTAAATGATAAATATTCGATCAGTATACTTTATTGTAAATATAAAAAAAAACTGATTTAAATCATATATTATTTAGGGTTTTTCTTCCTGATCGATCTTAATATACACAATTCCTTCAGCAAGGCTGTCAATTGGTTTCTTAAAATCACTTAAGTTGAATTTCACATCTTTCAACATATTCATTACCGCTGAAATTAGAACATCTTGCTCCATTTACTTTACAACTGACAATACTGCAGTTTTTATAGCACTCGAAGGTTTATTAGCACTTTTTCGACTACTTCTTGCTTTCTTTTCTTTACAAACGGGCAAATTAAGTAGAGGAATTTTAACTTTTAGGTTTTTACTGGTATAGTGCTCATTTATTGAAAATTGGTTGGTGAAAGAAATGTTTTCCTCACTTGGATCTCTACAAAGAATTCGAGTGTTCTTCTTACCCATTGTAAAAGATTTAAGAACGTTTTCTAAATCTTTCGATGGTATTTTAGTCTCATTAACTATTTCTTGAAAGCTCCAACGAGACCGAGTGTTAAACAGAAATATAACTTCCATTTGGTAATTGTTAACAACAAAAGTATAAATTTTATTTCGAATGCTAAATAAAACTTCAGCCGAGAAACTTTTGTTGATGAATGTTAACACTCTTTTACCATTGTGTTTTGCTTGATAAAAGCTATGAAACTTGTCAAATGATTTAGCTATGCATGAAGGTATGTTGGTAGAATCGGATTGTTTTTGTGGCCATGAAACTGAATTTGTTACTTTGACATTAAAACTAACAACAGTATCAAGCTCTATTTCTCTTTTGAAACTTGTGTTAAGCTTATCAGTAGACTCCATGTCTTCTATCATAACTTTAAAATTTCGTACTAAATCTGATCCACATACAGTCTTTATATTTTCAACAATCCGTTTTTCGTTTTCTATGGGTAAACATCGATTCAATAGCCTTTTACTCAAATGCAACCAAACACAATTTTAAAGAATTCTTTATCATAAATATATTGCAAAATATTTATAAAATCCTTACAAATTTTATCAAGCTGAATTTGTTGATTCTCTGAAGTAATCTTTTTAACTTTACAGTCAATAAAAAAAGACAAACATTTGCTAACTAATTTTGTACTTAAAAATTTAGAAAAATTTTCATCAATTAAACATTTAAAGCTTTCGTTATTAGCAAACGAATTTTGTAAAAATTCATAAAAACTGTATTTTAATTGAACTAAACTACTGATGAGTTGTTCACTTGATTTTTTGTTAAACGTATCGATAATTCTTTTAACCTCTTTTATTTGGTAAGCACTCAAACATTTTTTGATGGCTTTCATGCCGCCTTTTACTCTTTTAAGAGTAATGTATATGGATTTGAGCTCAATAACCTCTTTTCTATGAAGCAAATCCACTACTCCAGACTTTTCTTTAATAACAATTGCTTCCAATTGTTTTTCGATAAGAACTTTTTCTAACAACCGAATATGTTTTTCAATTGTTGAACTTAAAAGGTACTGTTCATTGCGCAAGGCCTCTGCTTTGATCACTTCTTCCACTTTTAAGACATAACCGCTTGAAGAACTTGATAAAAGAGTTTGGTGCGCGAACAGTTTTGTAATATTCTTCGGACTGCCGCAAAAACTTACTTTCGAAAACTTCCTCGAAGCAGTTCATATGTATAAGCATCATGCGCATTTCTCTCAGCTCTTCTGAGCTTGTCATATTTCCACTTCGATGGTCGCAAGTCAACTGCAACATAACTGATGACAAAGATTCCAAAACCGTCTCTTCCAACAAGATTTCATCCCTGAACAGCTTCAGTCCGACTTCTTCGATCTGGTCTTTTCTTTCGTCCTCCGGCAGCTCTTTTATCCAGTCCTCCCAGATGTTCAAACACCACAGAAAAAGTGTAGATCGTTGCTTGAAAAACTCGCCAGCTGCCAGCAATGCCGGAAACCAGTTTTTCTTTTTCTGTATTTTTAACTCGTGGCAGTACTTTAGCGGTCAGATGGTGGCGCACCTCCCTTTTGAGCATCTCGTAGAAGTCTTCACCTTTTTTGTGGTGGGTGCACTCGAAGCTGCCGTGGTGCATGTTCTCATCTTCACCCGCGTACTTGCAATCTGAAAAGTTTCCCTCGAGGTGGTGCCTCGTCGCCCGCCGGAGGCTCTCGAGCACTCGAGGGTGATCGGCTTCGTATTTTTTCAGCTCCGGGATCCAGTATTCTTTTTTGAACGCCGAAATGTCTTGCTCTTTCAATATTATTTCTGCAAGCCTCTCGTCGGAGCAAGTTTCCAAAACATCAGTCATATTTTTTAAAAGTGTTGCTATCTGTAGAGTTATTTTTGATTAAAGTAACTTGTGTTGTCAATGGATAAGCTTTGTAATTGTTTTTTGAAATAAATGTGGTTTATAACCAGCGATTAGCTGCTTAATAAATCGGCATGGTTAGCATGTAAAGTCTTTCATACTAAAAATGTATGTAAAATCATAAAAACAACAAAATTGTTAACTAATAATATTAAAACTAACACCTTTGCTCACTTGCAATATACATATGAACAAAATAATATATTTTACTTCATAAATAACAATAAGTTCTATTCGTAGCAGTTTTTTAACTAATATGTTGGTCAGATTTTTATTTTTGACAATACAAGTCCCGTCTGCAGACCTCTGCATCAAAGAAAAAATATCTAATAAGTGTTTTAGATAGGTAAACAAATTTTATAAAATTTATAGTTATGTTTTTAGTAGCACTAAACAAACGACCTAATTTAAACATAGTGTTGTTTATTGAACAAACCATGAAAAAATTGCTCAAAATATTTGGTATTAGGATCTGGTGCACGAAAAAAACCTTTCGGTTATTCGAGTCGCGCATCATGGATAACTTCTGACTTTTATTAAAGACATAAATTTTAAAGCTTTACAGAATTCTTATGAAACACAGCTGTTAATCAAATATTAGAGTAATAAAGAAGTAGAGGCTAACTAAAAGTATAAAACGCAAATATTTTAAGGTATTAATTAAATACCTTTTAGTTTTCGACTATAAATAGGTTAATGGTTTCCTGGTTTATTTAAAATCTAAAATGTCAGTTAACAATTAAAAACTTAAACAACCGTCAAGAGTTGCTTTAACTTTTTTAAAAATGATACTAA
>NW_028140017.1:0-37089 GCF_965202585.1 Thalia democratica | reverse complement strand
GTTGACTAGGTATTACCAAAATATTAAAAAAAAACGAGCTTTCATAATATTTTTTTTTGTAAAATTTTTGTAAAAACTATTTTGTACATATTATTAAAGTATCTTTACATATTTAATGTTTAAAACTTTTTACAGACCTGGTTTGTTAAGTAAGTGCGAGTGTTTAGTTTATAATTTCTAAGTTTGTAGCTTTTGTCAACTTTTAAATTTCGCCCATTATGTCAACTTTCAAATTCAAATTATTGCTTAGTGATGACAATTGCCAGTCATTATAACAAGCTCAATGGAAGACACTCACTTGTCAAGTACAAAAGAATTTACTGGACTGGACCCATGTTTCATTATCAACTAAATTAATTGAGTAAGTTAGTTTTAATTCTAATTAACTATGCACACACAAATTAATTTATTTTTTAAATTAAATAATGCAAGTACAAAGATTTAACACAGGCAGAGCAGGTACAGGTTTCATTTAGTTAATATGTTCTTATACAAAAGTGAAAAAATCTAACTACTAGGCTGTTTTAGTATGTTTAAAATGTTGTCAAGAATAGAGATCAATCAATAATCAATCAAAAAGTATGAAAAAATGTTAAAAAAAAGGTTGCCACATACTCAAGCTAGTTTGAAATTTTTGTATAGTCAATGCTGACTCACACTAGTTCTAACAATTTTTAAAATCTCGGGCTGACTTAAAACTTTTATTTTTGCAAACTTTGATAGTCTTAAACCATCTATGTTTTTTATCTTAAGTAGAATGTTTTTATAAAGTTATTTTGTAAACCTATAAAGACCGCTTTACTTATGAAAAATATAGTATACTTATAGTGTATTTTACACCTACACTATAACCCATACTTATTTTAGAACTTAGGACATAATGGGGTCAAATTTTTTTTTTTTTTCAAAAAATACATTGGTTCTTATTTGAAAGCTTGAAATGCAAACTACAAACTAGTTTTTATAGAATTTTAAAATCTTATTTTACTATTAGATATTGTAATTACTGTAAAAAGTTTCCAATACAAAGATTGCAAATAATTTTTTGGAGTCAATTTTCTCATTTATCATTAAAAGTCTATCTTCTTCAACTTTTGAGCTAAAGACCTTTCAAGAAATGTTCCTTTTACAGTTTAAAAGACTTTAAATGTTATGATTTTAACAATATAAATTAACATGATAATTAAAACATTAAAAATAATATTATATAAAATGTAAAAAAATAATATTAAAAAAAACTGTTTTTGTTTTAAATAAAACTTTACTTTTGAAAAAGAAAATCCTGCATTAAATATATTTAAAATTCAACAATGGACATCTATAAAAATCTAAAGAAAATTGGTTAAAAATTTAAAAAACAAATATTTTTTATGAAGTTTTCCACTTTGAGGGCCTGGTAGCACCAACAGAACAGGTATTGCCTCACTTGTGACCCTAATAGTTGCAAGGCTCTGGCTAGTACCCTTCTCTTTACTACATGTACTTATGTGTCTCTCACTCATATACAATGACAATAACAATATGAATATCAATATGAAAACCGATGTGGATATCAAAATAAATATCAATGAGAATAACAATTACTACACTAATTATTCTTAATAATATTAATATAAATTGTTAACTACAGAAAAGTTTAATATGGAATATCACTAAAACAGTGCTAAAAATCACAAATAAATTATACACAGCTATAAAGTTACTAAATAGCCCAACTTGACTTCAATTCTAACTTTAATACTACTATTTCCAATATGAGGATGAATACAAGTAACAATATTATTTGATCAATTGCTACATTAATTACTTAAAATATAACATAATATTGATTAATGAATACCAAAAATTAAACTATAACTATCACAAAATTACTAATAGAAATCACTAATAAGTTATAAATAACTATTAAATTAATAAATTTTGTTATTAATAAATTAAAAATGTTAAGTTGCAAATAAGTAAAATCTAAAGTAAGAGGGTAATCAAAAGTAATAGTTTACTAATCTTTGTCTTTCAAGCTGTTTGCTCCCCTGTCTCGCTCTCTCAAGATCCCATTCCTGCTCTATTGTTGAAGCAGTGGCTATTTGGTGGTCAAGTTCTACTATGGCATTGCTCCCAAGTGTATGTCTGGAGTCACTATGTCCATTTGGAGGGCCTGGTAGTACTGGCAGAACAGGTACTGCCTCACTTGCAACCCTAATAGTCTCTTTTTGAATTTGTTTGCATTCTAATAAGCATTTATTGAGCACACCCAATTTGATTGCTTATATCTCATAAATTACCTTGATTTTCAAGTTGTTAAAAATCTCTGATAGCTCAGATAAAACTCTATAAAGTTGGATCAACTTGTAAAAATAAAGGTGGAACTCCCCTCCTCATTTATGCCATCAAGTAGTATTAATGATACCAAATGTTTCCCTATTCTACATTAATTAGCAATGATAATGAGTGGCTATATTTGTACTAAAGAAAAATACGTAAGACAGTACTGTAAGACAGTTTAAGTAACAAAATAATAAATTTATACATAAGAAAATATTTATTACAGTAAAATAACAAGACTAATATCTATACACATTAAGAATATAAATAAACTTTAAAGTGAGTCTAAATTTTTTTTAAGTGTAAGATAATAATGTTTTAAATGCTGGAATAAGAATTATAACTTGAGGGCATAGGGGGTATACCTTAGTTTTTACAAGTTAGTCTTGTTTTATAAAGTTTTTTGAGCTATAAGACATTAAACAACTTGAAAAATTAAAAGTACCTATTCTTCCAATTTTCACAGAAAGACCATTACTAATATTTAAATTGATTGAATGCAGAATTTGTTTTAAGGGCATAGGGGGGGGGGGGGGGGGTAAAACCCTTTTTTGGTTTTTGATCTTATTTTATATAGTTTTTACTAAGCTAAAAGATGCTTTTTACAGATTAAAAAAATTCAAAATGATTTTTGAGATATAGCCGGTCAAAGTCGGAGGCAACAATAGGATCCTTATGGGAGGCGCAAACTTAAACGGCAAATAACTAGAAATTACTAAAAATCTATCTCCTCCTAGGTTTTTTGAGATAACTACCTCAAATTTTCAGGAAATGTTCCTTGCAGTATTTAGAAAATTCTGTTGCAAAAATAAAAATTTTATAACAAAAAAACAAAAAAAAACTGTTTTTTTTTGTTTATTTTTTATATAATTTTTTTTTTTGTTTTTTAAATTTCTTCTAACAGAATTTTTTAAATGTATCAAGCAACATTTCCTGAAAGTTTGAAGTAGTTATCTCAAAAAACGTAGGAGAAGATAGATTTTTAGTGAAATAGTTAATTTTTGTGGTTTTAGTTTGCGCCTCCCATAAGGAACCTATTGTTGGCTCCGACTTTGACCAGCTATATCTCAAAAACTATTTTGAAATTTTTAAATCTGTAGAAAGCATTTTTTAGCTTAGTAAAAACTATATAAATAAGATCAAAAACCAAAAAAGGGTGTTTACCTCCCATATGCCCTTAATTTTGAAAATAAAATTTTGTTTAGATAAAACGACCTTTTTTTTGTTTATTTTTATCTAATTTTTTTTATTTCCAATATTTTTTTAATTGTTTTGTAAAAAGTATCCTATAACATTTTGACTTCTTTTTTTCATTGTCAGTTTTCATGGCATCTTAAAAATTAATTAAAATTATGTTGTTTTTTAGTTAAAAACCAAGTAAGTAGAGCTTTAAAAGATAACTGGTTTTTAAATTTCAAATAGATAATACTTTTTCAATTCAGTTTGTTTTATAACTGTTAGTGTTTTTATTTTCAGTATAGTTATAAATTTTGGAATAAAAATAATTAAAAAACCTTAAATTTCAAACAGTTTTCACATGTAAAATAGTTAGATATTATGTTGTATAAGTATTCTATTTATTACAAAACACATTTTAAGTAGAATTTCAGTATTTTTTTAATACTTTTATCCATTTTACACAGTTTTGTACCTTAAGTGTAATTTTATACTAAAAATTAGCAAAAAAAATTATTCTTAAAAACCTGGAAGAAGCCCAAAAAATTCAAAAAACATTTAACAACCCGTTTGACAACCTAATAGTATTTATAAATATTTTAATTAATTTGATATAGCCATCTTTTTTGAAGTGTTTTAGATTACATTATTTTCATTGTCATCTTCAAAAATTAAAAACATCACTTTTTTTTAATGAAAAACCTCAAATTTTCAGGAAATTATTTTCTTGCATAGTTTAAAAAGGCTTTCAAACATTATCTTTTTAATCTAATTTAAAAAGTTTATGACCAAAAATTAAAACTTTATAATTTTTTTATTTTTATTAAATAAAGTAGTTTAGTTTTTTTCATCACATTTATAATTTTTTTGCAGATTTTTATTGAATAAGTTTATAATTGGTTGCTCAAAAATTTTAGGAGGAGATAGACTATAAATAAAATGGTCTTTTCTTGCCTTTTTAACTTACAATTCATAAGGAGCCTAACAAAAGTTTTTAAACAACTCAGGGTAGTTGAAGGTCACTCAGGTTAACATTTTGACTCAAAGAGTGGCCTTTTGTTAAGGCCACAGGGGAGTACAACATTTTTTTTACAAAAGTTAACATTGACCTTTATATGAGAGCTAAGTTTTTACATCATTAAGTACCTTTAAAAGAATAAGAATTTAATAAGTTTATGAGATATAGTCAAATTTGTCAAAAGTTTCAGATTCAAGCGTTTGGAAGAAAATTTTTTTATTACTGATGTTCTTGAACTTTTGAAAAATCCACTAAAAATGTGTCTTCTCCTTTATTTTTTGATCAGTTAACCTCAAATTTTAGGAAATGTTCCTTGCATTGTTACAAAAAATATTACTGTACAATTTGTTGAAAAAATTAAAGTTTAAGAACTAAAAATTGAGTAAAATAAGAAAGATAATCAATATTTTTTTAATAAAAAAAATAACTCAAAACTAAAAACTTTCTTACCATAAGATTCTTTACTCTTAATTAAAGATTAAACTTAGAAAGTGAAGTATGAATGCTTAAAAACTATATGATAAAATAGATTTTTAATGAAAAAGTTTTTCTTTTTCTTTTACTTTAGTCCTTTTGTAAGAGACATAATATACTTTTGGACATTTTACCCTCATATGTTGAAATTAACTTTACAAGTTGGTGAAAAGCAACTGATGGCTAAGTTTAAGATATTAAAATAAGCCAAACATGTAAAATATTTTCTTTTACCCCATGCCTATGACCTTAATTATTACAATGAAAAGTAGTACTTATAAAAAATTCTGTTACACCCAATGGCTTTAAAAGTTAAGTTTCACATGAATTATTTTTTTCTTTCATAGTAACTCAAGGTGGATTTTTTATTTGCGAGTGGCACCCCTGTAAAAGTTTCAATATAAAAAATATTTAAAATTATAAGCTAAAGTTTCTTTGGTTGATGTATGGAAAACTTCAATCTTAAATTAGACAACAAGTTTTTGTTTTTGCAATTTTTTTGATGAAGTCTCTATCTTTTTCCTATGTATTTTTCTGCTCTTAAGGTTTTTTAAAACATACAGTTAAATAAAAAAAATTGAAGTACATATGAATAATTTTGTCCAGTTTTTGTTAAATAAGTATTTCTAAACTTCTTAACAACAAGAATATAAAACTTTCAACGTTAACTCCTTATATCAATTTTTTTTTTCAAAGTTAAATGAGATAACAACATAATGATTATAACTCTGTAAAATTTTGCACTTCCCAAAATACCCTTATCTGATTATGAAAAATACTTTTAATTAGTATGAACTAACTTCAAAAATCAAAGTTGATGACTTTTTGACTTACTTATGAACAGATAGGAACTCTGCAAACATTTTTCAGATATTTTTACTTAATTTAGGAACTCTTCAACAGCTGATTTTATTTTTTAAGTTCTTAATGCAAAAACATTTACTTTGCTAAGCATACAAACAGTTTTTATACTTGGTTTTATAAATAAAAGATTGTTATGATATTTAAGGATTTAATATAAAACACACACATTTTTACGTACAATAATTTATAACTTAATTAAAGCTCCCTTATTAAGCAATATATTAATTTTACAAAATATTTTTTCTTGTAGGATATCATAAGAAGAAGCTAGTTCAGGATGGAGTACAAGATCACAGCAAAACGGTTCAGTCAAGCAGTCCAGGTGTCTTGCTGAAGTTGCAATCATCAACCATAGATGAGCAACTTGATACGTTGAGAAGATTTATATTGCAGTTGGATCTCTATTTACATTGTTATGTTTTCTTTTTTATTTGCAGCAAGAAGCTTAACTACTTAAATATTTTACTTATTAATAATGGTAACTTAGCTAATTAAACTTTTATAGAGTTAGCATAAACAGCAACAAAAAAGAATTACTTTTTTTTTTTACCAATTGATTAAATGTATCATAATTATATAGTTTTTATTATTTTAGTATGAAAGTTATAGTTTGTAAAGTATGTAATGTATATTTTAATATATCGGTAAGTATTCTTATTAACATTGTTAAATGTATTACATTGTAGTCCTTTTTCACGTTTATATTGTAAAATTTGAATAATCAAAGTTAATAATAAAATCTTAATAACTAGTCAAACCTCAAAAAATATTTCAGAACTTTGTAAGTTTTACTTAACAAAAGTAGTATTTCACAAAATTAATTAGATAAAATGGAACTTTATTTATTGATCATATTTACTACCTGACTTAAGTTCAGCAATTAAATGTTGTATAACTAATACTATTAAGTAAAATATGAAACAATTAATTTACTTTCAAAATAGTTTACTTGATTTGTTTTTGCTCACTAAATTTGATAAAAATGAATAATAAATATGAGCTTTTGAATATTGGTATTAATAATCAAGTTATTTTACTATTTTAAGAACATAACATTGGTTTTGTAACTGCAAAGTTATGTAAATATATAAATTGCATATATATATTTATGTATTATCTGATAGAACAGTTTTAATAAATTTAAATTTATTCTAAACAACATTTTTATACCTATAATATACTCAAGATACTTCTGCTAAAAGTAACAAGGTTGTAATAGTTAATTACAACTCTTATATATTAAACCTGAAATAAGCATTTAAAACAAATAAATCTTAAGATATTGTAAACCAAAACAAAAATATAAAAAAACTGTTATCTTGTAAACTAAAAAACAAATCGAAACAAATGCTTCTATTGAATTTTTTGGTTTATAATTTCTTCCATTTATTTGTTTTAAATGCTTATTTCAGGTTTAATTTATAACTTAAAGAGCCCCACTGAGCTAAACATTGTATTATTACTAAAACCTAACTAAATAAAATCTTGAAATAGTTGTCATTGATCCATTTATGACTTGAAGTATAAAATAGACTTAATTTTTATATAATTCTAGTATGCACGACTGATACAAGTTAAATAATAAACCTAACTGAAGTATATAACTATAAATAAAGTCTTTCAAAATTGTACTTTTGTCTGTACATAAGTTGAGAACTATTATTGATCAATTTAACATGTATTGTATTAAGAACATAGTTTTATAAACAATTATTATTAAAGTTTAATGAGCAAAAATCTTATCATGTTTACCGTTTATTAATGGTTTATAAATTAAAATCATAAGTCTAGTGGTAAATATATGTGTTGTTTGAAAATATTGTATCAATATTTGTTTCAATACCTAAACTTATTTTTATTAAAACGTTTTTTTACATAATATAATCTACAAAACTCACTTAAGATTGAAACAAAAATATTAAAATATGTCTTATTCATATAAATTTAAAAAATTAGCAGTTTTAGTTCATTAAAAGTTTTAATATACATATGAACATTAATTATGTTTAATGTTATTGATTATTTTTTGTTGTATTTTGTTATTTTTGTAAAAGTTTTAAGTTAATTGCATTTTTTATAAAAACTTTAAATTGTATATTTGTATTCATTCTTGCAACTTACTTTATAAAGAAAAGTTTTTTATATATTACATAGGAGTTTAATCTTCTAAATGTTTTTGTCATTGTCAGTATCTTTGTAAAATATTTTGCGACAAAAATTTTGATATATATATTATATTAAGCAACTATTTAATACTAATTTGCTTGTTTCAATATTGTAGTAATCAATTCTTACTAAATACTGAAGACATGTATATACAAAATAATACTTGACTGAAAATTAAACTTTAAAAATAAACCATCACTTAATGTACAATAATATGAGTAGTAAAAGTATTGAAATAAGCTTATAAGTATTAATTAGTTGTTTATTATCTGATTCTTTAATCAAAATATTAACCAAACATAATATATACTGACTTGTACAAACAACAATATATTTATGAAATAAATTTATGTTTTTTTTATCATACTTTATTTTGGATTTAAAGTTAGTTTACACAATCAAATATATAGTTTAAAAAGCAAGTTGCAAGATCGTTTATAAAATTAAGTTGTAACAAAGTGTTTATAGTAAGAAAACTTTTCAACATTTTATGTATTTAAATTTCAAAGTTTCTTGTGTTTTAATTATATGTCACAAACTTTGGTCAGGGTAAACTTCACCTTGAAATTTAAATACATAAAAGCGTTTATAAGCTTTGTTCCATATCAGTTTTAAAAATATATACAGCAAATAATATTTAACTAAATAAAACTTATTTTAAAAAATTATGATATAAAAATGTTCATAAATATATTAATAACTTTGATGCATAATTAATCAAATGCATAAAAGATAGTTACATTTTTGTTAGTTTCATATCTAAGATAGTTGTTAAATACTGTTATATAAAAATTATTTACTATTATAAATGTATTGTAAAAAGAATTTAGATTCAACAATTAATGTTTTACTTATTTAAATCAATGTCTTTAATTTTAAAATCTAATGTTTAAAATATTTTGTCAAAATTTAAAAACTAATCTTTAAAATAAAGTTATCAGCATGACTAAAAGTTTGTTCACAAAATTTCTTCGGTTTTATTTACAAATACTTTGTTGAAATATTAATATTTTTGTTTTGTTTAAAATCTTTGCTAAAATAATCATGACAAGTTTGTATTTCAAACATACCATGTATATATCAAGTTTTATGTTTTGAGTTATTTTGCAGTTAAACTTCATTTGATACATAGAAATACAACCTTTTTAAGGTAATTTTTTCAAAGTTGTGTAAGTTATTCAAACTGCACTCAATTTTAAGTATTTTAATAACATTTTGTTGATAAAACTGTATGAATAAAACTTTAGTTAAGGTTGAATATTTTAAGCACTTGTTTTATTACTAAGACATTGACTTAATAAATAAAGTGACGAAATGTTTTAATTTTATAGTTTAAAGATTTAGTTTGATTAGTAGTTAAACTAAACTATAAAAGTAAGTAAATTTTTGTAAACAAATAATTTTTTGAAGTATGAAATAATAATTGTTCATCAATAAGCTTAAAGTTTTAAGAAAAATTAAATAGCTTAAAGAAATTATGGTAATTAGTATAATTATTTAGTAAAATAAAGCTTTATCTTGTAACTAAACCGAACTTTAGATTAAGTAAGTTTTTATTGCTTCTTGCTGTAAATAACTCTCATGTCTTTTTTTTCTGTGCTTTTATTTTATTCGCCTGATTTGTTTGTATACTTATATTTGAAATTACCACAAGTCCCTTGAAAGATAGTAGGCCAACATCCCATTAGATTTGCAATCCCTTTAGTAGTTAAAAGCCGGAATCAAAAGTTGATAACATGTAGTTTACAAATTATAAAACTTATAAACCCACTTAAACATCCTTCAACAAATTGTCAATTTTTGTTTAGACCCAATCAATTTATTTGAAATTTGTTGCAAGTATATAACTAAAGAATTTATTACTATAAATATTTTTTTAACATTCCATTATATAACGCGTTTTTTCAAAATTACCTTATTAACATTTCCTTAAAAATTCTTAACTTTTTTTCAAGATGGTTGTGTTCGTCAGCAACAAATTCTTAAAAAAAAGTTCTATGCAGGTTTAACTAATACTTACAATACAGACACTATTTTTAAGACATAGCTGGAACAGGTTTTAAAATACTGTTTAGTAAATACTTATTTCAATAAAAGTGTTTTTAATGTAGGTACTAGTTAGATCAACGCATTTTTTTCAATTATTTACAAGGGTTGCCAAAAAAATGGAATTTTACAATTTAGGCTAAATCACCAGGAATTTTGAACAAAAATCACTGCAAAACTGGAGGTATAAGTAGTAAAATCTTAATTAAGTAGTAAAGAAATATTGTGCTACTAGATACAATTTTCAAACTAAAATAGACTCTAAAACTGTAATGTTGAAACCTGGGAAAAATTTAATTTGCCTAAAACATTTGGCAACCCTGTTAATTACTCCTGTGGTCCTTAAATTTTCCAAGCATTAGAACTGTCAATAACTAATGATGAGCCCTAAACACTTGCAATTTTGATTCCAATCTTAATTGTCCCACCTTACCCCTAGTGATTAACTTTCTTATACTCACCTCAAAGTGTTGTTACATGATTTGTAATACTTGAGGGTCTAAAATGTGAGTATTTATTTAAAATCTTTGGCATCGTTCTCCAGAACAAGTTTTAGTACAGAAAGCTAATCCAAATTTAAAAATAAGTATGTACTTGCATCAAATCGATCAGTTATTTCAAGTATACTATCATTGTCATGTTTAGGATAATTACCCAGTAAGTTTTATAAGACTTAAAAAGCAAAAACTAAGCCGTCACGTACTAAAAGAATGAGCTTTAATTGTTGATTTAAACTGGATGGTCGCAAAGTATTCAATATGTTCCACCTGCTAAAAAATATCAAAGGTAGCACAATTTTATTAGTTGCAAGTCAGGGTTTCTAGAAAGGTTTTTCGAGATGTACTAATAAAAGTTCGAAGGCTATTTTTTAACAAACGTATAGTAGCGCTAGTCGTAATATGATGAGCCAACGGCTGGCAATTCGCTAAAAACGTACTCTTTAAAACTAATAAAAATTTTATATGGTTAAAGCCCATAGTAAATATTTTGACTTGAGTAATTACGGTTACAAAATTCTTTAATTATAACGATCTGCGTTTTCTTTACGAAACTCTTTAGAAAAGTGTTCAACGCCTCCGACTCCTTTAATATCCACTAGTTTCTTCAAAGTTATTTTCCTAGTCTGCTTATAGCTGAAATTACTTCACAAGAACCAGCTTGCTAAATTTTGAAATAAAGACCAGTGGATATAAATATGTTAATGTAAGGCAAAAAACTCCATCAATTTGATGTACGTAAGAATTTTTCCGTAATCCACTCGTACACTAAGTACTATTACAGTCTAACTAGCTAAAGTTTTAAATCAAAAAATATTTTTATATTATTTAATACAAGTTATTTTATCAGTGTTTATGCTGGTTTTAGACTATTCTATTTGTAAGTAAACGAGTTTCGTTAACTCCTTTGAATGATGAACAAAACATTAAATGACAAAGTGTGAAATCAACCATAGTTTTACTATAATCGGTAGTACATAACACTTTCATACGTAATGAAAGAGTTAAATTATGTATTACAGCAAATTTCCTTCTGATCTATAGTTTTTTAAAAATACTAAAAATTTAAGTATAAAAAACACAATATTTGTAAATACAAAAATTAAATCCTCTTAAAAAGCTTTACATGAGTTAGCTTAATAGTTGTTACTAAATATTTCTGAAAGAACTACATCTATGACTAAATTAATATGGGCAAGCTAAAAAGTAAGAAATATTTGAGGTAAATTGTAAAGAGCAATCTTTATTAAAAGCTACAAATTAAGTAAAACACCATGTTGTAACCAAACAAAGCAATTGATAAACATGTTTTCGTTATTTAAAAATAATCACTTGTATTCTCCTTTAACAAAAGTAAATAAAAGAGTAGCAGTACTCCAAAAAACCATAATAACAATTATTTGATAATTCAGTTATTATCTTGGAATCCCTTAATTGGTGGTATCGATTTTTGACCACTCTTATTGTTAAGATTAGGTAAGAGTAGGTTTATTTCCGATAACCTCGTATGACACTTATGGATACTTGTCATACTTAGTTACATTAAAGATAGCTGGTAACAAACCACATAAAATACCAAACTGATATAAATACAGCCTTTTAACATTTAATAATAACTTTAAGTTTAAATTTTTATTTCAATTCATTAAGTAATTAAAACAGTTTTAGAAAACTATATTTAAATGATAAAAAATTGTTTTCTAAGATGCAATTTTAGAGTGGAATATAGAAATTTGGCAACAAGTACATAACATATTAGTAATACTATTATGATTTGTTAAAAGTGGGATAGACAAAACTAAAGTTGAGTGCTGGCATAAGTAAGATGCATAAATAATTACTTATTATTGTTTGGACTTCTAAAAGTTTGCAATTAACCAAAAATAGTAGCTCACTGTAGATTGTGCGTAAGAGATCAGTAGCTTTTTATGAGAAACGAATTAGATTTAAAGTAAATAATTTCTGGCAAGCCATAGTATTTTAAAACTATTTTTAAGTGACTTGTATGAAACATAAATAAGCATAAAAAGGCAGGCCAAAAATGTTTGTTAGCTTTTATTCTCTTTAACTTGAACTATCTTTCTCTACAAAAGTTTTTTTTAACTGTAGGTTTGCCATTACTTGAGTTTTCAACAAAAACATTGTCAAAAGTCTACAGAACGAAACCTAGACTTTCGTATGTCGTGAGACAAGCTCGAGTTTAATGTTACAAAACTTAAAAAGTTGACTTTTTCCCTTAACTTTTAAAATTATTTCCAAGGAACTCTGATTTGAAGAAGATTTACAAAAATTCAATTCGCAAGGTTTGATCATACCAATTCTATCATCAGACCACAAGCTTTCGGTAGACTGAGACTGGTTTCGTCCCTGATTAGGACTCCTCAGTCATGTTTGCATGTATAAACCGTTTGTAAATTAATGACTGATGAATCCTAATCAGGACGAAACCGGTTTCAGTCTACCGAAAGCTTGTAGTCTGATGATCGAAATAGTATGATCAAAGTTTGATCAAACCATAGCGGTTACTGTAAAAAGCACGTCGCGAAGTTTTTCTTGGCAGGCCGCAGTTTCCAATCTCTGATCTACATATTAATTATATTAAATACTTTTAGCCATAACGTACAATGTAACTATACTTATGTCAGTTAATTAGCTTCTCTTTTTTAAATAGTAGTTAGTCTATCTAGAACACATGAGCAAGTTCTTTAAAAAGGTTATTTAAAATTATTTTTAGGTAAAGTATAAAACTTCTCGCTTGCAATTCAATCGATTTTTATCTATATAAAAATTTGTAACATTTAGGTAATTAAGTCTATAGACCTGCAATAAAAAATTATTTAATTTTACAACAGGCACATAGTACAAATCAGTAAAGTGGTATAATTATTTCTTACTAAAACAATTTTATATAACAAAGTAAGTTATACAAAACTTTTTGTCGAACCTTTACTATTATTGTGAGAATGAATAATTTTACTAATAACCGCAGATATGTGAAGTTTTCTTTTTTTGGTTAGATTTTTTTTTAGTGTGCTTTAAAGTTTAGAGTCTTTGTTTGTTCTTTCGTTTGAATTTTTTCAAAATTAGCAACACTTAAGCTCTTACTTGCCGATTACACCTCTTTTTTTCAATAAGTTTAGGAACACAACGACCACAAATGGATCTATAAATGTTTTTTAGTTTTCGCAACTTGTTTTTATAAAAAAATTTAAAACAAGAATTTTATTTGATGTAAGATATTTATATAAATGTTTTTGTTTTCAATGAATTTAGAACAAATTCTTTTTTTTGACTAATCAGGATGACATCATTCAACAACGAAAACTGAAAAACGAAAAATGACCTATATCTCAAATATATTAAGTTTATATTTTAAAAAAGTTAACGAATAAAGTTAGTTCACTGATTAATATTTATAAAAAAATACTTAAAAAAATATATGTATTTTTTTCGATGCATTCCGAGGAGTAAAAAAATCCGAAATGTCCCACTTTTTCTATGGGCTCTAGCACCAACCAAATAAACCGTTATGTGTAGGCAATTTAATTTTAAGTTAAAAGGCAAAAAAACCTAAAAAGATCAATTGGACACCTGAGCTAGTCATATAAATGCATCGAATCAGAAACTCTGGTGTGTAAAAGCTAACTCAAAAGTGTAGGCTTTAAAAATAGATATTTCATGCTGATTAACAAAAACGCACTTGAATTGTTTCCATATAAATTTTAAAACACAAAATGCAGGAATTATGTCTTTATCATCTGACGCTGATAATCACAGATACAAACCACTGAAAAATTGGGTGAGGAAGTATAAATATGTCATAGATATGTTTTTAAAAAGTGTTTTTTACGTTAATTTTTGGCTGGGTTTAATAAAATAATATAAGACACTTTTATTTAATAAATTTACATATTACTTCAAAAAACCAAGTGATCAAGCTACATAGTTTCAACAAGTCTTGTAACAACTGAAAAAACAACAAAAAACTTCTTAAAAATTAACTTTTTTTGTATAAAGTATCAATTAATAATTGGTTTACATATGCGCTATCCTTAAATAATTTACCAAACCTCTTTACACGGAAAACAAAATTTTTTAATTAAAATAGGTTGGCAAACGAAATAGGTGGCTTGCTTATTTTATATTAAGGGTTAGTCATTACGGTTAATGTTAGATAAAAAGTGTGAATACGAATGTAACAGGCGAATAAAAAAAACATACAAAACAAATTAAAGCTGAAAAAGTACAATGCGAAATTCACAGCAAGGAGTTAAACAAGTATGAAAAAGTTTTTCATAACATAATTTTGTATGTAGATATTATTTCTAACATAACGAGAGTTATTAATAGAGTGAAACATAATTAAAAAAAAAAAATTGATATCTAAATCTTTATAAGTTTATATTGACAATTAAATAATGTATTTATAATAAAGTTATATTCATAACTTAAGTTTTATGTATCAAGAAATTGCTTTAATCTATAAACTATTTTGCTCGAACTTGATACATGTTTATCAAATATTAGATTATTATATTTTCAAGTCACAAAGTTAAGGTTAGGCAAGTGACATACAAATTTGTTATGAATTAATAACTTTGACCAAGATTATTATTAAAAGAAATCTTTGTTCGAAAAAAAATAAGCACTTTATATATGCTAAATAATTTGAAATTTGAAACTTTTAAGTAAAAGTTTTATTTGTAAATAGACTTATTTTTCTCAAGATTCAACTTGACCAATTTTTTTAGTACTAAGTAGTATTCTTTTATAACTTACTTGTATCAGTTAAATAGACAGAATATTGTTAGTCAAAGTTTTATTTGTTAGTAACTAAGATTTTTACAGCTAAATGACTCATAAAATTTTTATAAAACTAAAAACTTATATATATACACAATTTCAATGTTATTTTAAACACAAAGTTAATTTTGCTTTTTTAATACAGAACAGTAATCATACTTATTTTAATATTTGCATCAAAAAGTTGTTCTAATTAGAAAACTTTAGATTTTGACTGTGAAGTTTTATTGATCTAAAAGCTTGAAGTCAAATTAAAAAATAAAAGTAAAAGTTTTAATACAAGATTTGCTGCTTCTAAAACAAAAAAGCAAAGGGGTTGTAAAATAAATTTCTTTAAATCTATCTTTTTTAAAATGTATGCTTTTAATCTTTAAATGTTAAGGCTAGAGGCTTAAAAGCCTAAGTTTAAGAAACTATAGCATTTGCAACCGTTAGATTTACTCCATACTCCATCCATGGCAATCATATGCAAGTAATATTTACTCTTACATCGTTCTGAAAATTTTCTGTTTTTCAAAGCAGAGCCGTTGTAATTAAAAATGCACTAAATCAAGCTGTTTTAAAACGTATATACTTTTTATCTTGATTTGATACTTGACTATCAAAGCTTAAAAAGTTTGATCGAACAACAAATTATAACGTTATATTGCTTTTTTTTTGTAAACAAACACGCTGACCAGGGGCGTGTTTTGACTAGTTTTCTTGCTTACTGTGAGGTGAGACCCCTGAAAAAACTATAATGAACATAATAAATAACTAATTAAATATGATTTTGTTTATAATATTTTACTATACCTACACTGCTATTAAATTTTAAGGTCAGTCGTGAGTCGTGACTCTAATAGTCACTCATGTTTACTGAATCATTTGAATTCAGTCCGATGCTTCATAACCGTCTTTGCAAATTATTAGCTAATAAAAACATCTTCGACACTGCTAAAAATCCATACAGTCATGTCCTATTTAAAAGCGTCCCACACAGCCTAGGAAGAAAAAAAGTAGAAGAAGAAACATTATATATCTCCACCCTTTACTGCAACTCAGTCAAAATCAAAGTTGGAAAACAATTCCTCCAACTCATAAACACGCATTTCCCCGAAGGTTACAAGCTGCACAAGATATTCAACAAGAACACAGTCAAGATCACTTACAGCTATTCTACGAACCTAAAATAAATTATCAAAGCACACAATAAAAAAGTACTATATGTATCATACCCAGCTGACAAACCCTGTAACTGCAGAAGCGCCACTCAATGTCCGTTCAACGGTTATTGCCTGCAGAAAGGAATATAAAGCCACAATTTCGCACCAGAATATAACTGAAGTATACATAGGCTGAACTGATGTATCCTTCAAGACCAGATATAAGCAGCACAAATCCAGCCTGAAGCATATTAAATCCACACAAACAACGTTATCGGCACGGCATATATAATGTAAAATAACTTTAAAATCCATGAAGTGGACCATCATGCATAAAATCACAAGCGAAAACCCCTTATAAACCAGAAGCGTGTACCATTCGCAACTTAGAAAGAGTCGCCGTCGCAGAGCCTAAAAGAGAAAGATCATTGAATCAGCGAACAGAGCTCGCTGCTTTGTGCCCCCACTTCAGATCGTGCTATTTTTAGTTTAATTTAACCTTATTTTATTTATTGATAGTTTATGTTATTTAGTCGCCTATAAATTTACCTTACTTATTATATTTAAAATTTTTTAATTTTTTTGTAAATGCTTGATTTAGTTGTACTTTAGTTAAATTTTGGTCTTAACAACTAACACTTATTAGTATTGGTAATTGTTTTAAAATGTTTTACCAATTATATCTAAAAACCTACCTATCTATATACATATAACAAGCTTTAGGTTGTCGTTTTATTATTGTACCTGAAGAGCTGCTTAGCAGTGAAACCTCAATAGTACCAATAGACGTCTGTTCTGAATGTATTTTCATTTTATAATCGCTCGCGTTTTGTTCGAGCACTTTATTTTTATCTAGCTAGAGACTTTTATAATATATTACAGTTATTTTTACTTTTATTTTTGGATAGTTAAAGTTAAATATTAAAGGGGCAGGTAAAATTACACATGATGTAACACACTCACTTTTCCCCAGAAAACGTTTATCGTTGCAAGGGGTAGAGTTTGAGACTGATGTTTTTTTACCATAAAAAAAAAAAAATTTTTGTTATAAAGACAAATTAACTACTAATTTTGATAAGTACTTAATTTTTAGTTTTTTATGTATATTGTATTTCGTTAGTATTAAATTAACTATGTATGGCAACATTTTAACTATAAATATTTGATTATGAAACTTGGATCAAAGACCACAAGATTTCAGTAGTTTAGATCTGGGTTTCTTTTTTATAGAAACTCGTCAGTCAGTCGCAAAATAAAAATTTACTGTCGTCAAACTACAAACGGTAACCAATGAACAAATAAATATTTCGCTAAAAGTAAAATGCGTTAATTAAAACTAGCAATTTTATTTTGTTTATAAGACACTAAGGTTTAAATTTATAAAAAAAAACATTAGAATTAAAAAAGTTTAATTTTATTAAGATAATTTATATAAGTTTTTAAAGATTAAACATATATATATGAATATATATATAGAAAATAATGTAATTATATAAATTAAAATCTTTTCCACAAAGCTCACTTGAAGGGCTTTTAAATAGCTTATTGAAAAAATTCGAATTAAAATAGAACAGTGCATAATACATATGTTTCATAAAAACAGTAAATTGTTTTAAATCATTAGCTGTAGATTCGAAAAAAATTGCACTTTACTAAACATTAAATAAAAGTTATACAGAAAAATAAAAAAAAGTGTGACGTAATTATTAAGTTTTATAGAGTACAAACTTTCTGTTTAAAAATTTATCTTTTATCTAAAAATATTATTTAAAATAAAAAAGTATATTTTTATTAAAATACTTTACATAAATTTTTTAAGATTATATGTTTGTGTATATCGAAAAAAAATCTAATTAGACCAACTAAATCAATTTCCACAGAGCCCTTATTGATGAACTTTAAATACTTTATTGCAAATTGTTGAATCTAAATAATATAATACATTAGTCATTACATATGTTTCAAAAAAATAAATACTTAAATCCTCAGCTGTTAAATTAAGATGATGTACATTGTATGTATATTTATATATATCATCTACTAATAAGTAAACAATACCGTAAGCAAAAATATTTTATTTTGATTGCTGTATAATTAACTTTAGCTTCTGCGATGTATTGAACATATTCATATAATTTTATGGTAAACGCATATACGCGGTGATACACATTGAAATTGAAATTTGCAAATGTGTGGCGCTAGAGAGCAAATGTTTTGAATAAGGAAGGAAATTTGTTATATGGGAGGGGTTAACATTATTATTTGGCAGAAGTTTGCATAAATTAAAATTAAGAACAACTGCAGTTAATTACATGCAAAAGTTTCATATTGAGCATTTAGAGATTTAATTTTGATGAAGGTGTTATTGTTTGTAATGAGTTTAACAACTTATATTTTATATGTAACCCAGATATATTATTAAAATTTAAACATGACCTGGACATGAGTTAAAAGGTATCCAAGTGGTGTAGACTCAATAACCAAAAGGTTTTTTTGTGCACCAGGTCTTAGGACCTAATATCTTGAGCACTCTTTTCTTTTTTTTTTTGTCATTCAATAAACAATATATATCTAGAGCTAAAAAACAATAAAAATAAAAACAACTACCACTTTAAGTAAACAAGTTTCTAAATAATATTTTTTATTAGTTGAATTAAGTTATTAAGAAAGGTATTATATAAAAAAAAATCAAATACACTAATTTATTTTATAGTTTTTTTTGTCGAGTAGGGGTTTTAATGACAGCTTTGAAAACTTTCTGAGTTGAATATTGCAAGATTGAAACCCATGACTGACACATATCAAAGAACTTCTATTTTTGACAATAAAGAGATTATCCTCAGAGAAGATTATTTTGTTGTATAAATGGCCATATGCTTAGATCTTGCTACTTTAATTCAGCAATTTTTTAAAGCCTTCATAAGAACCCAACTCCACCAGGCCACAAAATAATAAACAATTAATGCTCTATTGCAGGGTTTCCTAAAATTTTTTGAAAATGGCCCCTTTAAAAAATTAATAAAAGGCATGGCCCCTTTAACAAGATTACTCAAAAACTACCATAAAAAACATCTCAGACCATTTTTTTATGCTCTTCATCTGCAACTTTAGAATATCTAGTGTAAGTTTTAAATTATGACCTCATGGCCCCCTGTGGCTCCTTTGTTTTTCATGGCCCCCCTCTTACCCCTTTGCTGCTTGTGGCCCCCTGAGTATCTGTCATGGCCCACTTTTGGAAACCCTGCTCTATTGTTTGCTACTTGTTGTATGCATTCAAGTTTATCATCTTTTTTTGCTTATTTTGAACTTTAGTTCAACAAAACTTATTAAAACAGTTGAATATCAAAGTTTTTATGTACTTGTATTTTTGGTAATACCTAGCATGATGTGGCACCAATATCAAAATGAAATTATATTTTATTTGAATTCTATTTTAAGCTTAAATCTAGACCAAAATTGATATTTTCTATTACATAAGTAATAAAATCAAGCTTAACTGTTACAAAATAATAAAATTTGAAAATTTAATCGCTTTTATTTTTGAATAGAAATTAATTAAATCAGTACAACATTTTATATCAATTATAATACTGTAAAATGTTAGCAATTAAACATTTAAGTTGTATTAGTTTATAAAAATCAATTTTTATTATATTGTATTTATAAAGTTTGTTTGAAACAAAGTATCTTTTTAGACTAAACATATTAGGCTTTAATATAGGTGAAAATAGACTTCAAATATAATATAATTTCAGTTTGATATTGTTGCCACATCATGTGAAGTAATTAGGTAGTTATTGAATTTTCTTTAAGATCTAAATATAAAAAAACTAGGTTGGTAACTTACGTACCCATATCATACTCTAGAGAGCTAAAAATGCAGTAGTAAAGTTTTTAAACTAACTCTAATTTAATTAAGGCCATAGGGCAGGTCCAACATTTTTTTTTACAAAAACTAACTTTGGCTTTTATGAAAGCTTTAAGTACAGACTACAATCCAGTTTTTATGGAATTCAAAAATATCTATTAACTTTTGAGATATTTAGTTTTTTGTAAAAAATTTCTGATATAAATGTATGGACCACACATTTTTTTGGGTCCATTTTCTCTGAAATTTTAAAATTCACTAAAAATCTATCTCCTCCTTCATTTTTCAAGCAATCTTCTTCAAATTTACAGGAGAAGTTCCTTATAATAGAAGGAAAAAATGTTACTTTAGAACTTTAGTTTCTAAAAAAATAAAAAATTAATTTATCACAAAAAAAAAAAAAAAAGTGTTTTTTTTATCAAAAAAAAAATTCTTACAATTTTTTTTTAATTCCAAAGTATTGTTTTTTTAAATTGTAAAAAGATTGGACTGTTAAAGTTTGAAGAAGATTGCTTGAAAAATGTTGGAGGAGATAGATTTTAAATGAAATAGTTTTTTTTTTGCTGTTTGAGTTTTCCCTTCCTACAGGGAACCTATTTTGCGGCCTGACTTTGACTGGTCATATCTCAAAAAATTGTTTGAGTTTTTTAAAATCATAAAAAGCATCTTGAAGCTTAGAAAAGCTCTATAAAATAAGATCAACTTGTAAAAAACATGGTCTAACCCCCCCCCCCCCCCCCCATGGCCTTAATATCTATTTTTTTCTCTTATTTAAATTTGTTGTGAAAAATGGTTTGTATTTTCATATTAAACATTGCCAGCACTGTCTTTTGAAAAATTCAGTGGAACATTATACTTCTCTTGTAGGATTAAAGTATTAATTTATTATAAGCTAAAAGTTTTATACTAAAGTCTTTATTTAAAGCAGATTAAATTAAAAAAGATTAATTACAAAAAGTTATTTGCTAAATTAAAACCAATGCTTAGGTTAGAAATTCAACAGTTGCTATCCTAGCCACTTACCTGATAATTGAGTAACAGTGCTTACTGTCATACCTTCCACCATTTCAGGCCTCCTAATATCATCTAAATTACAAAGGTCTGAAATGGTGGAACAGTTTACAGTTACAGGCTACTTTAACTTTTAAAAAACTCATGCCAACTAAGGCTGGTATGATCTTTTTCAAAACTTGGAAGTTTGGATTTTTTCATAATTCTTGTGCTAGTTTAAATAATTGTAAATGTTTTTTCTTCAAAAGAGGGTTTTTTTAAAAAGTCCTTTTGTTATTATTTTGGTATTTTTAGGTGTTTAAGCTTATAAAGAAGTGTTTTTCAGTTTATGACTAGTACTACTTTTTAAAAATTTTCACACAATGCGAGGCTAATTTGATGTAACTCTGGTTAGATTTTGGTCACAAGCTGACCTTTTCTTCAAGAATTGAGCTTTTTTATGACTATTATCTAGAAATGTGTTCTTAATTTCTTTTTATACCCACACAGTAGTGTTTATTAAACAATTATTTCATTACAATTTTGCATTAAAGTTTGTTTATTGTTTAATATATTTATTTAAAACTATATGGCCAGCCAAGTAATTTAAAAAGCCATAGGGAAGTACTAAATTTTTTTAAAAGTTATTTCTTAAATCACAGTTTAAAGAATGGACTTTTTATAGAACATATTTTATTAATTAACTTTAGTAAATTTTCTTAAAAGTTTTTGATATCAATGTATTGCCTCCATGGGTTTGTTGTAAATTTACTCTAAATTCTTATGCTCATAAAAAAATATTTTTATTTTTTGAGCTAGAGACTTTAATTTTTTAGGTAACAATTGGTAATAATTTGAAATTAACATGTTGAAAGTTCAAAAATTTTATTTTGGTCCAAAACATTAAAAACAAAAACTGAAGATCTTTATGAAGTATTTTTTATCAAAAATTAGTCAAGAATAAACTGATATATTTGAAGTTTCATTGAAAAAGAACAATAAAGAATACAACAGTTTTTTAGTTTTACAGTCTGTGCCTTCTAAAAAGAACCTATTAACTCTCTGATTTTAATACCCTGTATCTTGAAAACTAATCAAAATTTTCTTAAGAACCAAAAAGTTTCTAATAGCTTTGATTAAATTTTTCATAGTAGAGTTGGCTTTAAAAAATACCCCATTTTCCTTAACATGCCCTACAGTATCATTACAAATAGTATTTTAAATATTAGTACTGTTTGTTTTTATTCTTACTAACAAATCATAACCACTTTAACATACTTTCTTAAACAAGCTTACAATTAGTAATAGTTATACTAATAAACTAAACAAGTTGTAATTTACTAATAACAAATTACATCCATTTATATTTAAATGTTCTATTTTCTTATAATGACAAGTTAATTAAGTTCAATTATCTCCAGTTAAAAGTTTATGTTTAAAATGAAATATTATATTTCTTAATCATTTTTAGTTGGTTCTTAGTAGAGGGAGGAAGTATTTTGGTATAATTTTTGTGAAGCTAAAGCTATAAATGTTTTATAGGTGACTGATGACTGATATCAATATAAACTAACTTATTTAGATTGTTTGAAGTAATTTGGTTTGTAAAATTTCATTTTTTATCTACTTTTATAGTGATATAAGAATCAGGTTTTTATTATTATTTTGTATAGAAATTTCAATTTTGTTTCATTATTCTAGAAACAAATAATGTTCAATAAATTATGAAATAAATACATTTCTTTATAAATTTATTCTTCTCCAATTCTTCTTTTAAAATATGCTGTGAAGCTATATATCGTTTAATCAAACCAAAAAAAGTATTGATAACTAAATAATGTAATAAAATTTGTTATATTTTTAATAATTAATCAATTGATAGCAAAGTATTATAAAAAAAGCATTTATTAAATAGTTTATTATTTCAGGCAGTTCTGTAAAGCAGAATAAGTCTTGTGAGCAATCGAAAGTATATTAATAGTTTAAAGTTTCAAGCAATTTTTAAAGCAATCTAAGTTTTGTAAGGTTATCAATGTAATAATATAACACTAGTTAAAAAATACAAACGATTTCAGGTAGTTTTTTAAAGCAGTATGAGTTTTGTGAGGCAATCAAAGTACCGCCATGTTTACGGTGAGAAGCCAAAAGCTGAATATTTTGGAATGAAGATCACTGGTTCATCCTCGGACGGAACTTTTGCTTCTTGTAATCCAAAATTTCTTGCTCTCATCACTCAAGCTTACGGAGGCGGAAGCTTCATGGTCATTCCTACTAACACTGTTAGTTTGATTGTTTCAAAACTCATTTTGGAAGTGCTGTTATTCAAACTGATTAAAAATTATCAATAGACCATTGATCTTTGATTTAAAAGCTGTAGGTTACCTATAAAGCGCAAATATTTTAATTAGGTTAATTTAAGTATACACAATTCTTCTACAATAAATTAAACATAGTAATTTGTTAAATAAGAGTTATGTTATTTTATTATTTTTTAAGCTCTATATAATAGTTTTTTTGTTTAAGCTTAGTACTTCAGCTTTTTAAGTTAAGTAATACTAGCCATAAACTTTTGTTTTTCCTAAACAATTGAAAACTAATTTTGTAGATAACTAGTGTAAAATATTACTAACAGCCACTAGGAAGGCTTCCAACAAATATTTCAAACATCAACGGACACACCAAACCAGTAACCGAAGTTTGCTGGTCCCGTCACAATGACAATTTACTTGCTACCGGTGACGATGATGGTAATATCAAGGTTTGTTTTATAATTTTTATGTTAATTTAGTATTGCAAGGTCTGATTACGTACAATAGTGGGTTAGAGTGTATAACTATCTATAAGAAAATTTAATAGTTTTTTATTAAATTAGTGTAAACAACTAGTAAACATATTGATGACAATTACAAGTGGGAAAAGCATTCATTGCTTAAATTTTTATGGCCAATTAAGTTTTGGTAATTTACATAAAACTTTATTTTCAGCATTTCAAAAACCAATTTTTTTATGTGACCAAAGCTAAATTTTTTGGTTCATCAGTTTAGTAACTAACATTTATTCAGATTTGGAACATTCCAGAGGTATTTGTGAAGGATATGCATTTAGAAGAAGCAGGAACGTTGGAAGGACACACTAAAAAGATTACATGTCTTACATGGCATCCCTCTGCTGATAATGTCCTTCTCAGTGCAAGTTAATATTTGCATAAATATTTTTGTACAAGCCTTGTAAAAAATTTTTAATGAAAATAATAAAAATTTCTCATGTCATATAATTTTAGCTAAAATGTTAAAATAGTTTTATAAAATAGTATTACTGTGAACTAAAATTTTAACAAATAATTACTTATTAATTGTATAACTATTTATAAAATTACCATCATATTATGGGACATATCGACTTTAAATTGATGTAATATTTTACACATGTATACTTGTAGGTACTGACAACACCATAAGATTATGGCACATTCCGACCGGGCAGTGTGAGATCACAATTGAGTGTCATACAGACAACCCGACCTCAATCTCTTGGAGTCAAGACGGTAGCTTGATTGCCACTACTTGCAAGGATAAAACTTTGAGAGTTATTGATATTCTCAAAAATAAAGTTGTAGTGGTTAGTTATTTGAAAGTTTTTATTGTTAAATAAGGAACTAAATTGTTTTCTTATATTGACATTTTGTTTGTTGATAAGTCTAATAATTATTTTGAAATAATGCATTGAAATTTAAACAAATAAAACTACAGTTTAATAAAGTTGAACTTAAGTAAGAATGTAAGCTAACAATTTAAGTTAAAAATTCATAAAACAAACTACAATAATTATGTGTGACTAATTTAGGTAATGATGTAAAAAATAAAATAATGACGTTTATTAGTTGTCTATTTGGTCTACTCTGAAGTAACTATCAGTTTTGTTGCAATAAAGTAATAAATAGCGCATTCTATTGTGACAAATTATTTTAACATATTAAAAGTACAACAAAAATTTCAAAATAGACACTTCAAAAAAGAAAATTGATTGCCAATAGGAATATAAAATGTTGTTAGCCAAAAATTTCACTAGTGGCTTGTATATTTAATCAAAAAATTGTATATAAGTTCAGCATATCAAATCAATGTATTGTTGATAACAGTCTAGACAAAATAAGAATCTACAAGTTAATGATTATTTTGTTTACTTTAGTAGTGTTCATCCCAAACTTGTATGAGTTTCCAAGAATGCATTAACTTGTTTTCTTACATTAAGCTTATCAAAAGCCAATTACTTAAAAAAAGTTATAATTCATTTATAAGCAATATATGTTTTTACAAAATTAAAATTTTACAAATTTTCTATAACCTTCCTAAAGTAAAATTACATTTTGAATTTCTTATTTCGTGAATTTCTCCCAAAGCAAAAAGACTAACAATTCTACAAACAAAAGTGATTTTGAAGAAATTCCATTTAAACGTATCAACATATGCACTAATCTATATTTTAGAATTATTTATATACATTCCCGCCTCGCCTGTTTCAAATGTTTTATGACGTCATACCATGTTTAATTGACCGTTTAAAAATACGTTGTATCGTTTTACATGTATACATCAATAATATTTGTAACAATTTGAATTTAATAAAAGTTGTGGCTAAATATTTGTCAAGGAAATGATTTAGTCGATGATTTATTGACTTGTTTGTAAATAAAAACATTTTGTATAACTTATACTTTGACCTAGAAAGTTATTTAAAACTTAAAAACAAAGTAATAAACTATTAGTTTGAAAACAATGTTTTATATAACTTTAATACTACATTAATTGACTATTATTGAACTTCAAAACTTATGTAGTTTGCCATTTTTCCAATAGAACTAAACATATTTATTATTTAAAAAGTAGTTATGTATAATTGTTACAACTGGACAATTTAAATAATGTTTTAACTTTTCTTCATAATTATAATCCTTATTTAAAAACCAAATCTTAACAATCAAAAAGAATATTTATTATGCCTTCAATTATTTGTGTTTTATACAATAAAGTTTCACAACATAAATGAAATGCTGATTTTTGCTGTAAAAGCAAGATAAAATAACTAAAAAAATAATTATATTATTAACAACCAAATTATAAATTCTGTAAAAATGCCTAGTTTAAATATATAAGGCCAACGAATATCAAGAGTAATGATAAGGGATGTTCTAATTGTTAGATTGATAATATGTTTGTTAATAATCATGCTAAGTACTTTGTAAACTTAATGTTGATAACAATTTATTTAAATAGACATGAAGTTATTTTGATTTTAAGAAAATAAATGAATATATTTACTTGCAATAATCAGGAAGTGAAGAACGCGTTCGATGGTAACAAGCCGTCAAAGTGCGTTTTGTTGAAGGACAACAGAATATTCGCGGTTGGGTTCAGGAGAATGGGGGGAAGGGAGTACGCTTTGTGGGATCCAGAAGGTAACGAACTCGCGCGAGAGGAAATCGATGCGCAATCTGGTATCGTGTACCCCTTCTATGATGCCGATAATGGCATCGTTTTCCTCACTAGTAAGGTTAGAATAATATTTATTATTAAATTAAAAAGTAATTAAAAGTATAAAAATATTTATTGTTATAAACCAATAGTGTACTGGCAATATAAAAATAGTACTAATATTTATTTGTTATAAACCAATATTGTTATAAATCAACAGTGTATTGGCAATGTAAGAATATTACTAAAATTTATTTTTAATCAATAGTGTACTGGCAATGTAAAAAAAATAATAATATTATTTATGATAATCCTGATAATAACATTATTTTCAAAACTAGAGGCATGGTACGTTACTACATTCAAATTTTACTATAGTGGCAGAAAAGTACTTATTATAACAGTTGTCTTATCTAATCTAAATAATAATCTATTAAATATAAAAACAGTATAAGTTTTTCTCTATTATGAATGTTTTATTAGTTAATATGAGTTCTGAAACATTTTTCATTTCAAAAAAAGTAGTATTATGTTTGGAAACATTGAAATTATAATATTTACCAAAATTAGTTTGTCTACTTTATAATAAATATGTTATATCAAATAAATAAAAAAAAATTGTTTTTATAGTGTTTGTAGTTATTTTTTTAATAAAATAGAGTTAAAAATATTGAAAAAAGTAATAATAATCAATTTAGTAAATTATTTACTTAAAGTTTATTAGGAAAATACATAAATTTAAAAAATTGATATTCACAAAGTTAAAGAAATTAAATTCAAGAAAAAGAATAATTATATTTTTATATACATTCACTCAGTATTAATATTAAAAAGTAAAAATTAACTCTTATACTAGTAACATAAGCACTTAAACATTCTATTTTAATTAATTAGTAATTTTATGAGATTTATTATTTAAATAAGCTTGAAATTTAGACACATATGAGCTACAATATAAAACTATAAGATTAAATGCTTTTTATTCTTATTCAGGT
The DNA here is from genome assembly GCF_965202585.1 of Thalia democratica. NCBI lineage: Eukaryota > Metazoa > Chordata > Thaliacea > Salpida > Salpidae > Thalia > Thalia democratica. The sequence continues at coordinate 9,254 of NW_028140017.1, read as the reverse complement.
TTTTACCCTAGCAAAATTTAATATGTTAATTAAATAAATTAAAAGTTCTATTTTATATTATTCAAGGTCTGAGTGAGCATTTACTTACTAAATACATTCAATTTTTATTGTAAATTAAAGTATATAAACATTTTAGTCTTATTTTTAAAATTTATATTATTAAATATCATGTAAGTAGATGAAGGAATTTTTAATTTTAAAATTTCTAAAAATCAGAGTTTTGTACAAGTTTCTTAATAGTGTCAAATTTTACGTGTACAAACATTTTTATTAGAAAGTTACTTTAAAATTTAAACTAAATTTAAAAATAATAAAAAGTAAATTAAGAAAAATTTATGATAAGCATTTTGTATGCATCAAATAAATCTAAAATAAATGTAGAAATAAAATATAAATACTAACTATCAACAAATTCGTAAAAAATATAAATTTTAACTATCAACAAATTTGTAAAAAGTAAGGTAAATAACAATTTGTAACAAGTTTATCAAGTTTGATGTTTATAGAGCAAATTGGCTTGTTTATCGCCAAATATGGTCATAAAATTGTTGCCTTATATACGCGGAAGTTAGTATGAAATCACTCAAAGCTATTTAATTAAATGTAATTTTGAAACTTATCAAATATAATTTTGATCAAGATTATTTTTAATTAAATTTAATTACATACTTAATTATTACTTTTTATTTAATAAAGCTTAAATTTCTCAAATTTTGTTATATAATTAGAATGTTTTATTGTTAATACTGATGGTCACCATATAACTTATTAAGTAATTTAGAATAGTTTTGATAATTTTTCATACTTACTTCGAATTGAAACAAATAAACATTTAAATAAATAACTGAAAGTTTTATTAGTTTTGAATTGGTCAATGTATGTGAGCAAATGAAATATTTATGAAACAATTTAAATAAAATCGGTTTCCTTTTTAGTCTAAGTTATATTTAATCTATTTTTTTATTGTAATAAAACTAATTATAAGTATAACTCAGCCATTGTATTTTATTTTTATACACTCTTTTATTAATTTATTTTTACATATTTATATTTAGCTGGATTTAAATACTTTTTTCTAATTTTGGCTTACTCTTTGTATAACATTTCAAATTAAAGTTGTCAAAAAATTCAACTGCCAATAAATATTCACTAGATGGTTGTGACGTCATATTGAATAAAGGAAGTTTCAGTGACGTCACATAAAATGAATAAGCACCTATCAAAATTTTTCCTCATAAAAAAAATTTAAAAATATTTTGACAATTTCCTCATAAAATTAAAGTTGCATAAAATGTGCTTTTATTAAAGTTTTCCTTAAAAAACATTCAGCAAAAAAAAAAAAGAAGTTTTTTCTAAGAAAGTTAAACAAAGCTGAAATTAAATTATAAGTATTTGAAATTGATTAATAAGCAATTTAATTTTCCAGAAAAATTTATAAGCAAATGAATTCATAACATAAGGCACAAAACAACTTCAGCAAGTTTTCTAAAAAATATTCATAACTTAATAAGTACCAAATTTTTTACATTTGTAAAAGTTTTAGTAGCTTTTTGTATAAGAATTTGTTTAAATGGATTAAGCAATTTAAATAAAAATTTTGGTGAAAAATATATACAAAAAAGCTTAAACTTTAATATTTTTTTAAAGCACAATCTGAATAACATTGATAAAACATGAAAACATTTTAAGTTAAAATTTTGTTTAAATATGAAGAAACGTTTCATAAAAATGATACGCCCATTGTAAGAACAAACAAAACTTTTATTTGTTTTTAAAATCAAATAAAACTTCATGTAACACTTAAGTTCAAATAATTGTTTTAAAGTTTAATACAATTTTGTTTTGGTTTTTAGTTATTTTAATTGTTATAATTTTCAACTTAAATGTTAAAGGTTACTAGGATAAAGCACAATATTTTTAATTTAAAATAAAATTATTTGGTAACTCATTTCTTGTTAATAATTGTTGTGTTAGTTTTTATAGAAGGATGTATTAAAATTGTAAATTAAAAAGTTTTTGGTATAAAACATGATTAAGTTTTATGAAAATGGACAATACTTTTTGACTCTTATGGTATTTTCAAGTCGTTCAGTCTATTTAACTGTTATTTTCTACTAATTAATTTGTACAAAAATAATGCTTTCCAACATCAAGAACTTCAATAAAAACATTTAAATGAGATTTAAAGACTAAAAGGTTATATCACCAACTTTTTGATTTTAAATGAGAACTTTGGTCTCCTATCAAGTATTTTACCTTAAATGGGCATTCCTGTTTGAAAATCCCTGATATAAATTGTAGATTATTTATAAAGTACTTATTATGATACAAAATATCTCAGATAGTTTTATGTGAATACTGTTTGATAGTCGACTTTAAACTATTTATATTTAATAGAATTTTGTTTTACCTTTAATACTTACTATGAAATTATTGAAACTTGGGTGAAATAGTAACTTGTATATTGTCAACCAAAAATAAATCACTAAGAAATTGATAAATCTGTTATAATATTAATAATGATCTATATAGGGTCAACCATCAATATCTTACTATGAAATAGATGATCATGAGCCTTATGTGCATTATTTATCGACTAAACTAATGTGTAATAATCTATATAGGATCAACCATCAATATCTTACTATAAAATAGATGATCATGAACCTTATGTGCATTATTTATCGACTAAACTAATGTGTAATAATCTATATAGGGTCAACCATCAATATCTTACTATGAAATAGATGATCATGAACCTTATGTGCATTATTTATCCACTGCTTCTCAGGGTAAAAACATGAGAGGTATTGCTTGCATGCCTAAGAGAGGCTGCGACCCTACTTGCAATGAAATTTCCAAGTTTGTTTTATATTTGTATAAAAGTTTGTTTAAAATTAATAAGTTAATTGGCGTCAAAAATGTTTTGAAATTGAAAAATATTATAAATGATTTACTACATTGATAAGCATTTATGTATGTTCCAAAAAATAATTATTGTGTTCAACATAATTCTAACGTAGTAGTTAATTTTTTTATTCTAAATTGAACATTATTTTTAACAACTTAAAAAGCTGGTGATTTTACAAGTAAAAAAATGATTATTCATTCTTTTTTTTATATCTGTCATGGTGAATGTTAAAAATCTTAGTATTGAAATTTGTCGTTTAGATAGAATATATATGTGAGTATTTATATATTTTAAGATAAAAAGTTTGTTTTTGTTGTTTATTATAACAACAAATATTTTACAAGAATTTCAACAAATATTTTCGATACGCTTGAATGAAAACTAGAAAAACTTCTTTTGAAATTACAACGTGTTATATATGGAAATATTTTTTTTTCTTAAATAATACAATTGTTTCCAATAAACAAATAATGCTACATTTCATCTACTAAAATTTAAAAAATAAAACAATAGTTTTTGTTCAAGTACGCTATAAAGTTACCATCAAAATAAGTAAATAGATTTAGAAATTAGATATCAATCTTTGTAACAAAGGAAATATTTGTTAGATTTTATCACAACTTTACGGCATTATTTTAATAAATCCGATCAGCGATGATATTATGTAAAAGTTGCATAAATGGCAAACTATTTAAATTACTTTCAAAACAAATTGTTTTTATTGTTGTATTTATCTTTGCTAGAAAACACTTAAAAAATAATTTTAACTTTTTATATTTTTAACAGATTCTACAAACTTACTCAGGATAAAATAGAAATTGTTTCAATGAGAGTTCCTAGGAAGGTAAGATATAAAAAAAATTAATTAACCAAAAAATTAAGAAAAGTGTATGGGCTAAATATTTGTTTCAATAATCCAGCTAAATAATATGTTTTTTTTTTGTTTTACTGAAAAAATAAATTTTGTATTTATAAGTATTTTTTAAGTTTTGTAGTTGCAATTTTAAACTTATAATAAAACTTTACGACAAACTTATAAGCAATTTTTTTATAAATTGTGTAATAAAGAAATAAATGTCTTATAAATTTTAAATTTATTATTTATATAACTAAGCTATCATAAAAATAACCAAGTTTGCTACAAAGTATATCATGTAATTGATTGCACTCTTTTATTAATTTTGAAAAATTAAATTTCAGTCTGAATTATTCCAAAACGATATTTTTCCACCATTCGAATCGGATGAACCGGCCCACACTGGCGAATCGTTCTTTCAAGGAAACGTTAAGAAGCCACTTATATGTGATTGGAAACCTGGTACGTTTATTTGTTATATTAAAAATGTTTAAAAAGAATAGTCAACAAAAAAAATCAAAAAACAAAAAGTTTTAAGACAAAAATATACAAAAATACTGTTAAACTCAAAAGTTTTATTTTTTAACTTTTAATTAATTTGTTACTTCAGGTTTTTATAAAAATTAAAAAAGACTTTCCTAAAAATTTGAGATATTTCTCAATAAACGTAGGAGCAAAGTATGTTTTTAGTTATTTTTATTTATTCACCGTTTTATTTTCTATTTCCATAAGGAACCAATTGTTCTCTCCGACTTTAACAGGCTCTATTTCAAGCATTGTTTTGAATATAAAGTTCTGTAAAAAGCATCATTTAGCTTAATTAAAACACTAAAAAATAAGATCAAGTTGTAAAAAATGTGATTAACCCCCAATGCCCTTAATTTTATGTGCAAAACTTTTATTTAAATACCCACATGTAAGAAGATTAAGATTAAAAATTATAATAACTGGTAGTTGCATTCCAGAAGTTAAATTTATCATAACCACAACTTACATCAAAATAGATAAATTGACAGTTTTGACATAAACAACACTTTTGTGCTACAAGTTGAAAACTTGTTTTGTATTTTTTATATTTACATAAAAATGAGTGTAACTTCAAGCAATACATAAATTTAAGGTTTGTAATTATTAATATTGTTAAACAACTTCTATAATTAATATTTAAAAATTTTAATATATCATATTAAGTAAATTTAATAAAGTAAATAGAAAATAAGTTAAGTATTTTGAAATTAAATTAATTAGAAACTGTTTACAAAAACTGTTTAACTATTTGTTAAAAAAAATCATAATAAAAATATAAAATATATTTGGTTCAATAAAAAGTTATTTTGAATAAAGTTCACTAATTTAAACTTATATTCTTTAAATTGATATTTTGTTAAGTTTAGGTTTAAAAATAAAATGATGAAATAAATACAAGTATATATTGTTATGAAAAATATTTAGTTTAAATTTAAATAAAAATTAAAAAGTATATATTTAAAAGAATATTTGAAACAAATATACAAATATCCATAGATTTGTTAAATAAATAAGTAGTTAGAAAAACAAGCGTAAAATGTAACAATTAGCAAGTAAATTCTCCATACAAGTAGGCAAATACACCGAATAAGATAAATGACCAAATAAGGCGAAATCATCCGAGCGTGCAAAATTATGTTACTTTTTGAATCTTTTGTTTCACACTAGCTGCTATTGTAGAGTTATCTGCTTTTTGTCATTAATTTTAAAAATTGTTTGTAATTTAGTATTTCAATATTATAAATATGTTTGACAGAGCGAATAAATATATATGAAATATAAAATTAAAGTAAAAACTAAGTATAATGGTTAAAAAAAAGTTTATGTTTTACATAAACATTAAAATTTTATTAAATTAAACAAAAACTGTTTTAATTTGGTAATAAACAAAATAAAAAAGTAAATATAAAAAGCCGTCCGGATACAAAAAACTAAAAAACATTCTATAAAATATTTATTTATTTATGTATTTACTAAATATTTTATGTATTTTTTTAATACATTGAATATTTTTTAATACGCTAAAAGTTTTTGTACAAATTTTTTAATACATGAAATATTTTTGTACAAATTTCTTATTACGCTAAATGTTTTTGTACAAATTTCTTATTACATTGAATTTTTCTCATGTATTTCTTAGTACGCTAAATACTTTTACTTCTTTATACATGAAATATTTTTGTACAAATTTCTTAATACTTGAAATATTTTGTTCAAGTTTCTTAATACATGAAGTATTTTTGTACAAATTTCTTGATACGCTAAATGTTTTTGTTTTATATTCTAATGTCAAAATCAAATTCTGACTATAAAGTTCATATATGTTTTAACTAAAGTTAATCAGATTTTTCGTTTAATTTAGTCTTAATTTTTTAAGTTTGAACTTCATTTTAGAAATAAGCTAATAACATTATAATACACATTGTTCCATTAAAATCTAAATTAAAATATTACAAAAAAAAATTGAAAATACGCATAGTCAATATTTTAAATATGAGGTTTTGTTGTGTTTTATATATTTTGTGTTTGTATGCACATGAAACTCAAACATTTTTTATAAAAGTTAACAAGCAAAGAATGCCATGAATATTAAACAATCGACTAAAATATTTTATTTATTTACTTTGAAAGGTTGAATAGAGTAAATATTTTGTTAATAATTTATAAACATCACCCAGTATTCATATGTTATAACTGAAAATTGTGTTTAAATATTTAAAAACTGTTTCCATACCTCTTAAATTGAACTAGAAAGCCACTAATAACTAAACTACTTTTCTAAATTTAATTTATTTCGTCTGTATCAACAATATAATTTCATTATTCAATAAATATAAAAATAAATTGCGTTAGCTACGTCGTTAAATGTTTTAAAAATTACGTTTAAGAAGTATTTTAAAATATTAATGACTTGAAATTTCTTTCAGAGTAACATTAGGTTAAATAAGAATTTTATTATTGAACTAATCATGATTTTCTATCATAAAAAGCAAAAATATTTAATTTGATTTTATAGTTTAGTTTGATAATACAAATGTAATTTAGAAATTATATATTTTATTTTAAATTAGAGTGATAATATATTTTTACTAAATAATTAAGCACACAATATGCATTAACATTTATTTTAATTGTTTTAGGTCACTTATTGTAAAATAAACAAAATACATTGTATAAAATAATGTAATAATTACAAATTAACTTAAATATTTCAATTTGTTTTATTGAAGAAAAGTTGTTAAAAATCATCAAATAAGAAAATAGCAATTTATAATAAATATAATAATAAAATATCAATTTTTATAGTATTTGATTCAATAAAGAAATGGTCTCAAGTAGTAAAAAATCATCAAATAAGAAAATAGCAATTTATAATAAATATAATAATAAAATATTAATTTTTATAGTATTTGATGCAATGAAGAAAGGCTCTCAAGTAGTCAAAAAATCATCAAATAAGAAAATAGCAATTTCTACCGTCCAACGATCAGCATCTGCAGTTGGCTCTCAACCGGTTAGTTATTATATTTGTTTGAATTAAATTGTTAAATTAATTGGAAATTTTTCATGTTAATTGTTGAGTTGATTTGAAACTTGTTCGTTAGATTATATAAGTTGACAGTTAAACTAATAAACTAATGAGGATAAAATATGTTCTAAAAATGTAAAAATATTATTAAAACTTGGTTAGGTATTCAAAAATTTTAAGATATGAATGAAACTTTTTTCATTTAATAACTTGCAAAAATGCATATTAATTAAACATTAAGCATAAATTTCTTAATATTTGCCTGTAAACTCAAATGAAGAATATTTTATTGGGTTTATTTTAGAAGAAAATATTGCAAATCTCATATTGATATTGTGAATTATTTTTAAAGTACATCTACAAATTTTCAGAGTTTTACTGATAATATTTAATTCTTATAGTACTATATAACATATACATTATAATGTTTATGTTTTAGAATAGCATTATTAATAAAAGTGTAAGTACGGCTCAGTTTGTAAAGTTATAAAGAATGTCTCAATACATATTTTACAACTGTATATAAAATGTTATTTAACAATTAATCATGAATTTTAAAACGTATATGGTTTTTTGAGTTTTAATTTAATTTATGTTGAAACCGTTATATTATTACAAAAGCATGTAGTTTATTTTAAAGTACTATTAGTTGTACAAATTTATTAAAGATTATTTATAATATTTTTATTGTGCATGTTTTGTTCATTTTGGAGTTATTTTGAAGTTTTTTATTTATAGATTTATGATAGTTTTTGAACCCATTGACTATCTTAAAAAGTAATTTTTGAAATTATAAATATTCGTATTTGTTAATTTTAATTTAGTTATTATAATTTTAGAAAAAAAGTTGTTCAAAGCATATTAATAATAATTTTGTGTGGAAATGTAATATTAATTCACAAAATAGTTGTAATGATTTTGCACTAGACTCTAATAAAATTTAGATTAAAAAATCTGAGAATTGCACTTTTTTATGGCTTTTAAAACTAATTTAGTAATATGAGTAATTTGTCTATATGTTTTATAATTTTAAAAAACTTTGATAATTTTTGAATTATTTGTTTCTACCAAAACATTGTAATTTATAATTAAAACAAATACAACTTTAAAAAAAAATTTTACTAATTTATTTTTATATTAAACTTAAAATTTTGTTCAAATATTTATTTTTCATAATAATTTAAAATAATAACTACGGTGACTACATACATATTTTTATTAAGTTTTAAATTCAAAAGTATTCATTGGTATAGGGGTAAATTTATAAAAATAACATTTCATATTAAATAACTATTTTTATAATGTGTCATAGATTTATAGAACATACAAAATCAATTTTCAAGATAAAGTTTATTTTTGTAAAAAAAATAAAATTCTAATATATAGCAGTTTAATCTTAAGTGGTAAAGTAATTTAAAAATTCATTAAAATTGTATCTCAAATCTCCTATATTTTTCAAAATAAAACTTTAACTTTTCAGAAAGTGTTAAAAACACTTTTAAAATGGTGCTGGAACTATATTTAACCAAATGATTTGAGAAACCCTAAATAATCATTCATTAAAAAAAATAAAGACTATCTCTTAAAATTGAAAAGTCATTTAACTTTAATACTAAACTCAGTTGAAGTAAATTGTGAAAAGTTTAAAAACTTTTTTCAATACTTATTCATGGAAGAAATGTTTTTCAGTTAATAATTTTTAACTTCTTAAATTTTACTAATTTTCATTTAGTGATTCAAATAATCTATTAAATAAGAAACATCTTGTAACGCAAATTCATTTAAAAAGTTTTATACTATATTAATACAAGATCTTCTGTTAAAAGTAGTACTACTAATTTGATTGTAAAATACTAATATCTAATTATTTGTTTAATACTTGTAATTGGTTGTTAAATATAAATACTAACTTCTAATTGGTTGTTGAAGGC
>NW_028140016.1:0-37099 GCF_965202585.1 Thalia democratica | reverse complement strand
TATGCTTGCGATCTTTCTAACTTAGGTATACGTTTACCAGTAATATTATTTTCATTTAAAAGTTCTTGTGCACGGGAGTCTATCGTATCAGCCGGATTATTGGTACATTTTTTATAGTTTTTTGTGATATTATCTAAAAGTAACTTATCATAATTTTTTGGACTGATTTTATACAAATTATTAGTTTTGTCTGCAAAAATAACAAGTTTATTAGACTTTTTTATAGAATTAATCTTGTTACGTAAATTATATTGAAAGTTATTAGTTTTACCGGGTTTAAGTTCAATTTTATTAATTAAATCAATTAATTCAGATTCAAAAGGTATTAATTTTACACAGATTGGTGCCGACTTTTTGAGATGGCGTGCATTTTATTACGAACAAAAGTTGTGTATAAAAACAAACCATGTTACCGATAATTCTGATGCTCATTTGAACACAAGTAAATTAAGTACAATAAGTAAATCTTTGCCTTTCCCGACTAAAAAGTCGGCACCAATCTGTGTAAAATTAATACCTTTTGAATCTGAATTAATTGATTTAATTAATAAAATTGAACTTAAACCCGGTAAAACTAATAACTTTCAATATAATTTACGTAACAAGATTAATTCTATAAAAAAGTCTAATAAACTTGTTATTTTTGCAGACAAAACTAATAATTTGTATAAAATCAGTCCAAAAAATTATGATAAGTTACTTTTAGATAATATCACAAAAAACTATAAAAAATGTACCAATAATCCGGCTGATACGATAGACTCCCGTGCACAAGAACTTTTAAATGAAAATAATATTACTGGTAAACGTATACCTAAGTTAGAAAGATCGCAAGCATATATAACAGTAAAGGATCATAAAGATAATTTTCCTGCAACAGTCAAGTGCAGACTAATAAGTAAAAGTAAAACGCATATTGGTAAAATATCTAAACAAATTTTAACTAGTATAATTAAAGACGTAAGAACAGCCACTAGTCTAATCCAATGGAAAAACACTGGTGAACTATTACAATGGTTTAATAATATTAACAATAAAAGTAGTAAGCGTTTTATTAGCTTTGATATCGTCGAATTTTACCCGTCTATTACAAAAGCGCACTTAATTAACGCACTAGATTATGCATCCCAATTTTCTAATTTTAATAAGTCAGATACAGACATTATATTCCATTCGTGCGACTCTTTGCTTTTTTCGGGTGATGATGTATGGAAGAAAAATGATACCGATAGTTTTTTTGATATACCAATGGGTAGTTTTCATGGAGCGGAGGTATGCGATCTTGTAGGCTTATACATCCTAGATAAACTCAAAAGTATTTTTGATAATTGTGGGTTGTATAGAGATGATGGACTCGGTGTTATTGAACTTTCAAAACCTCTTGTTTACGAAAAAATTAAAAAGTTAACGTTTAGATTGATGTCTGATATAGGTTTTAAAATAACTTTAGAAATAGGAGCGCAAATAACGAATTTTTTAGATGTTACTTTAAATTTATCTAATAATACTTACCGTCCGTACCGTAAACCGAATTCTTTATTAAACTTTATCAATATTAATTCTGACCACCCTTACCATGTAAAAAAATGCCTCCCGGTAATGACACAAAAACGTCTAAGTACCCTCTCTTCGAATGAAAAGATATTTAACGAAATAAAAGCACCGTACGAAAATGAATTAAAAAATCGAGGCTTTAAATGTAAATTAAAGTATGAAAAATTAGATGTAGATAAAAAACGCAAAAAACCGCGTAACCGACATATAATGTGGTATAATCCTCCATATTGCTCTTCAGTTAATATAAACTTAGGTAAAGAATTTTTAAAGCTAGTCGATAAACACTTCCCCGATAGCCACTTTTATAACAAAATTTTTAATAGAAAGACAGTTAAAATTTCTTATAGTTGCATGAGTAATGTTAAAACTTTAATACAATCGCACAACAAAACAGTAATTTCAAATTTTTAAAAATAGACATATCAAAGCTAATACAAATAATAACTCTAGTAATAAAGTTAGTAATAACGTAGATATGAACAATATTTCTAATTATACTAATCAAATTAATAATAACAGTAATAATAATAATAATAATAATTTTAATAACAGTAATAATAATGATAATCCTAATAGTAAAAATTTTAATTATGGTAACAATAATGTAAAACACATTAAAAATTTAAACATTAAAGATATAAGCTATAATGATAACTTTAATATTAATGATAATGAAAATATCGATATCAATAGTACTAACAATAGTGTAGATTATAATAATCAACGTATAACTAGAAGTATTTCTAAAATGATAAAAGAAAACTTAGAACAAGTAAGCGACAATAGCGCTAAAAGTATAAGCAAAATGCATAACAATAAAACTATAAATAAATATTCAAAACCAACTAACCCTAATAGTAATAAGTTAAGTAATATGCCTAAAACATGTAATTGCCGTAAATTAAACAAAGATAACTGCCCATTAAAAGGTAATTGTTTAATTAAAAATGTTATTTATAAAGTTAAAGTTGAAAGTAAGGGCCCAGATAAAATTTATATCGGAAGTACAGCAGGTAGTTTCAAGGATAGATATGCTAATCATAAACATACTTTTAAAAATATAAATAAAAAACAAAGCACGCGTTTATCGGATTATGTCTGGAGTTTTTTTCACAGGTACGGTAAAAGGCCAAACATGGAGTGGAGTATTGTTTCAAAGATAAAACATGCATCCAACGGAGTAAGTAGAATTTGCCCAACTTGCAATACAGAAAGAGCAGTAATTGCAGCAGAAGATAAAGACCTACTTCTGAATAAGCGGCAAGATTTATCGAATATCTGTCCCCATAACCGACGATTCTACTTTAAATAACTCTGTCTACTTATGTACTAATTTATTTCACAAAACTTACATATACTTGCAAGTTTAATACTTCATGTTTTCAAGCTGTATAAATTATTGAACAATTTGTTAAAATTATTATGACGTAACATTTCTGCACAACTCAATTTAATTTTCATTTTTAAAACCTGCCTATTCTTAGAGCTTTTTGAGGTTAGTGCCTACTTTTATTAAATTTGTTTTTTTTGTAGATAATTTTATAATTTTATGCTTTTATCCCAAACTTTGTTTTTAAACCATAAAGTCTATTTATAGTTACTACCTAGATAAACACTATACATAATTATACATGCTTTTTTCTGCTTTTTTTCTAATGTGTGTTAACATTTTATAGACTCCGTAGATCTGTTCTTAAATTTATTTGAGAGCAGTGAAACGCCGTTAGTTGAAATAAAGTTTTAGCACAAGAACATCTGTGATATAAATATATATGTATATATGTATATATAAATTAAGATAACTACAACATGACAAAAAATGAAAAGTATACAATAATTAATGAAATTTACCGCAAGATCAACAACAACAGCATCCGAGACAACCTACGACTGCTTTCGTCCTAATCAGGACTCATCAGGCAGGCATAGTCGCGAGAAACCGCTGTTGTAATCTTAACCAAGCGAGCTTAACGACGAAGTACTGAAGCGACTATTTGTGGGTAAAGTTGAAAAAATTGCTTTGCCTGCCTGACGATACCTAATTAGGACGAAACCGGTCGTAGGTTGTCTCGGATGCTGTTGTTGTTGATCTTGTGGTAAAGTTTATTAATTATTATTGATGGCGCAAAACATCTCAATTCTGTTGATGATTTCTGTACTGTAATAACTACTGGTTTAAAAAATGAAAAGAAAATAATCAACTTCCGTTACAATGATGACAGGTCATCGTATAACTCATTTGTGTCTTTAACTGACTCAGACGGCCAAGTATTGAATTACAAACATGAAGTTATCAAACAACGAACATTTTGTTGACCCGGAAAACGAAGAGGTCCACACTCAGAAAGATGAAAGGTTCTTGGGTGACCTCAAGACAAGGGGATAAAAAGAGTGGTCAAAAACTTTGAACTAATTGTACATAGGTTTTGTTCAAACATTTCCAACAGCCATTTCACAATTTAATGTTGAAATCAGGCAAAGCCTTTCCTTTTTCTAGATTTATTGTTGAGCCATAGTTTTTTCAAATATTTTTTTTTGATTTTGATTATAAGGTAAACTTCAAGCTTACTAGTTAATTTGTAAACAAAGTGGTGTTTTAATATTAATTCTTTAATTTTCGGTTACTTATAGTATTTTGTTAGTAAGCAAGTTACTTATTTGTTATTTTTTGTGTTCATTTATAGCTTTGGTAAGTTAGTAAAAAAAAAAAAATAAAATTAAGTTGTCAATTGCTTATCATTAAAAGTTTTAGTTTGTTTATCAAGCAGACTTTTTTTAATGCATAACAAATAACTACTCATAGGCAAGTGAGCTCATCATGTGGTGATTTTGTTTCATGTTATCCTCGCAGATTATATTGTAATACAAGTGTGTTGTTTATTAAATTTTTAACTACTTCTTTATACGTTATTTCTTTATACAAGTAAAACGATAGAACTTAATAAAGCATTAATCCATGTGTTTCTTAACTTTATAATTTTATCTTAGTTTGAAAGCTCATGATATGAGTTAGGGATCTTTTTTCATTTATTAATAAAACGGTTTATAAAAAAAGGTTGTTTATTTTAGTTGTTTAAGCTTATTTAATTAAGTGTTAGATAAGTAATTTTTATGTAAATAGCAAGATATATTCTGTTTAAGTTATTAAAGTTAAAAACTTTTTTTAATTATCGTAACTTCAGTTTAAAATAAATAAAAACTTTTAAAGTGAGAATTTTTTATGTATGTCACGATAAAGTTTTGCATGTAGATAAAATGACGAACGTAGTTGAAAGGTCAGCAGAAGTTGCAGTATTCCATCTTTGCTCTAAAAATCTTGTCTTCATCTCTTTCTGTTAATAATTATGGTTATTTTGTAATTGATAAATATCTAAAAAACACCGTTAACTATAAATATTAGTGGGCGTGCATTTTTTAAAACTTTTTAATAAAATAACATTTTATTGCGTACCTTACATACATAAAATCTTAAAATTTTAAAAAGTTAATTAAAAATGTTTCGTACGTTGGCGCGGGTGGCGTACCTTACGCGGTGCGTACCTTATTATAGGGGTTTACTTTAAATCTAGACTAGAGCTTTAAAATTTTATGATTTTAAAAGATTTAGGCTATAACATTAACAATACTTAAGTCAAAGCTTTAAAAATGAAAACAAATTTTTTTTATATACTTTAGATTTTAGAAAATTACTGCAAAGTTTGAGTTTGTTCTAAAGTGAAAAAACTCTGAAAAAAGTAACTTTTAGCCTTTCCTTGATTTATAATTTAAACAGTTTTTAAAATCTTTTAGTTTAGCTATACAAATCAAAACATACTTTTCCAGTATACTTCTGACCTTATTGAAAGTTTGAGTTTATTTATAAACAAAATATAATACAAAAAACTTTGTGATTAATACTGTTAAAACTGCAAAACATTTAAAGTAAGTAGCCTGCTTCTAGTTAGGCTACCTTTTTCAAAGGTGAACATAATGACCTTTTTGAGTAAGCTAATCACAGTAGCCTATAAAAAGGTAGTCTAGAAAAGGTAGCCCAAAAAGACACCAACCAATTGTCACTGTGTTTATTTGACCCTATGTGTAGAAGTGTCTTGATGCTTATGTGACCCATCCCCATTTAAGACAGTTTTATACCTTAAATTAAATTTGTAGTAAAGTTTACCCAAAAAACTTATTCTTTAAAAAAGGTAGATTAAATTTAGAAACCTGGATAAGTTTTTCAAAAAACCTTTGGAAACCTTGATAAGAGTTATTATTCCCTATTTATAGCAAATAATAGTCCTAGCTTCAGCAGATATGAATGTACTTAGATAATTTATTATTATTTATTTGATCAAAGGTTTTTTTTAAACTTTTATTAATTCATAATGAATAACTTTTTTTAATTTTAAAGCTTTTTACATTTTTTTGAGTTACAATTATGTAAAGATTTAAAATTTAAACTTAACTTTAACTTAACTACCAACTTAACTCTTAGAATTAGCCAAAAGACTTTACTTTAAACAAATAGTTAAGTACAGTAGACTACCGCTTAAGTACGCACTTTTTTTAATACGCATCACACCTTAAGTACGCACTTATCAAAAAAGGTAGAATGGCCAACCTGCTGAGTTAGCCTAAGACTTTCACAAATTTTAAATTAGGGTGAGTAATCCTGAGTAGTCTAAGTGGCCAATTGTGACAGTCCTGTTGCTAAATGTTAATAAACAAAATACTTATATAGTGGCTGAAGAAAACTGAAAAAAATAATGATATTTTAGCTGTAATGCTATTAAATTAATAAATCTAGATGACAAAGCTAAAAAACCTACAAATACAACATAGTTAAGTCATAACTTAATTTAAATGTACAAACATTGATGTTTTCAAAATGTTTGGTAAACACAATGTAGTTTGGTACTTTACTTCTAACAAAACAAAATATGGCTTAATATTCTTTTTTATACCATTGACTGACATTGACTTTCTATATTAATAGTATGTATTAATTATGTAGAAACTTTTTATAGACAAAATAATGTTTTTTAAATCTAATAAAAAGTTTTGCAGATTAGAATTATGTATTAAATGTTATTTAAAATAAAAAGACTTGTTTATTTGGCTTAATTATTTGGTGGCTAGTTTTAAGAAAGAAAACAAACAACTAAAGTTTATATTATACTATGTCTTTAAAAAGTACGCACTATCCGTGCTAAGTACGCACTTTTTGGTCGGGTTCAATTTGCGTACTTAAGTGGTAGTGTACTGTATAATAAAGGTAATAGTAAAAAGTTATGGAAAGTTGTAAATAATATTGTCTCCACTAAATCTACTTCAAGCTGTAAAATAAATGGTGTACTTGACAAGAGTGGTAAGATTGTGAGTGACCTGAAAAGAGTAACTGATTTAATGAATAAAACTTTTGTTAATATAGCTGACAAGTTGTTAAATGAGAGAAAGAATGATTTTCATAATAATCTTGAGTTTTGTATTAGTTCAGTATCGTATGTAATGATTTGTATTCAAAGAATTTACTAATAGTGAAATTGAGATGTACATTAGGAATATGAGACCAAATAAAAGCGTGTGCGATCCGATGTGCTAAGTATACAATTTGTAAAACTAAGTCCAAAAGTTATTGCTCCTTATTTATGTAGACTGTTTAACAAATGTGTATAGTATGGTGTGTTTCCTGAGTCACTTAAATATGCTGAAGTGGTACCAATTTACAAGTCTGGTAAAAAAAGTGATGTTAATAACTATAGACCTATTTCTCTTTTGTCTCCTTTTTCAAAAATTTTTGAGTCCTTAGTGTGTGAGAGGTTGAATAATTTTTCTTTGTCTAATGATGTTTTGCATAAAAATCAGTATGGTTTTAGGAAAAATAGTACAACTGAGCTTGCTGTGAATCAGATTGTGGATGAGTTGATTGAGGCTGGTGAGAAAAAGTTAGTTAATTGTTCTGTTTTTTTAGATTTAGCAAAAGCATTAAATACGGTAAATCATGAAATACTCTCGTTAAAATTAAAATGTTATAAAGTTAAAGTATCTATGTTAAACTTACTACAAAGCTACTTATATAATAGAAGCCAATCGACTGTTATCAATAATGTTGTGTCTGAGCGTGAAATTGTGAATGTTAGTATACCTCAAGGTTCTTGTTTGGGTCCTTTGTTGTTTCTTGTGTATATAAATGATATTTTTTCTTCTACTGAGATTAAGGGCATAGGGGGGGGGGGGGGGGGGGTAAACACCCTTTTTTGGTTTTTGATCTTATTTTATATAGTTTTTACTAAGCTACAAGATGCTTTTACAGATTTAAAAAATTCAAAATATTTTTTGAGATATAGCTGGTCAAAGTCGGAGGCAACAATAGGATCCTTATGGGAGGCGCAAACTAAAATGGCAAATAACTAGAAATCACTAAAAATCTATCTTCTCCTACGTTTTTTGAGATAACTACCTCAAATTTTCAGGAAATGTTCCTTGCAGTATTTAGAAAATTCTGTCGGAAGGAATTTTGAAAAAAATAAAAAATAAAAATTTTATATAAAAAATAAACAAATAAAACTGTTTTTTTTGTTTATTTTTTATATAAAATTTTTATTTTTTATTTTTTTCAAAATTCCTTCCGACAGAATTTTCTAAATTTATCAAGGAACATTTCCTAAAAGTTTGAGGTAGTTAACTCAAAAAACGTAGGAGAAGATAGATTTTTAGTAAAATAGTCTATTTTTGCCGTTTTAGTTTGCGCCTCCCATAAGGAACCTATTGTTGGCTCCAACTTTGACCGGCTATATCTCAAAAATTATTTTAATTTTTTTAAATCTGTAAAAAACATCTTGTAGCTTAGTAAAAACTATATAAAATAAGATAAAAAATTAAAAAAGGGTGTTTACCCCCCCCTATGCCCTTAATATGTGATTGTTTGCTGATGATGCCTGCTTAAGCTACCAACATAGTGATCCTGCTTGTGTGAACAGTGTTATTAATGAAGAACTGAGAAAAGTTGATGTATGGTTGCAGGATAATAAACTTTTTATTAACTATTCGAAAACTAAATTCTTGCTTTTTAACAATACTTCTAAAAAATGTGATTTTAAAGTAAATATAAATGGATTTGCTCTTGAACAGACTGAAAGTATAAGATATTTAGGTGTAGTTTTGGATGAAAAATTGAATTGGAGGACTCACTTAAGATCTCTCAAATCAAAGCTGTCTAAAAGTTCTTTTGTGTTGTCAAAATTGAGGTACTATTTGGATGTGAGTACACTTAAAATGGTGTATTATAGTTTGTTTTATCCGCATATTCAATATTGTATATCTGCTTGGGGTGGTGCTGCTGAATGTTATTTGAAACAAATTGTGACTATGCAAAAAAGGATAGTGAGGTATGTTTGTGGTGTGCCTGCTTTGACTCCAACAAACCCACTGTTTGTGAAAACTGGTCTGCTGAATTTGGATGATGTGTTTAAATTGCAAGTTTGTAAATTGATGCAAAATAGTATGACTGGATTTGATGTTGAGCATAAAAGTTTTACTCTTGCTAGTTCTTCACTCACATAATACAAGTTTTTCAAAAAAATTAAATTTCATAACTGAAAGACCTAGAACAAGACTTGGCCTAAACTCCATTAGGTATTTGGGTCCAAAGTTGTGGTCTAGTGTTCCAGAAAATTAAAAAAAATTAAAAAAAGATAAGTTTAAATGCGGTTATAAAAATTTTCTAATAACTTGCTACAAGAAGTGAAACTTGAGTGCTTATAATCACATGCCTGAGTATATTGTTTTATTGTCTTTTTTTTTTGTGTATTTGTGTATAAACTAAATTAATTATATATTTAGTTTTCCTCGTTGATTTCTGTATAAATTTAAGTTAAATATTTTATGTTATTTAACGTATTTTTAATATATAAAGGAACATTTCTGTTGAGATTTTTTACTTTTTCTAATACAAGTTTGTTAAGAGAGAAATTATTTGTCAAGTTTTTAAATATTGATCAAGATTTGTGTTAACTTAATGCTAGCAATAAATTACATAAGATTTTCTTTTAGAGTTTGTTGTTTTGTAGCTATTGTTTATAAATTACACTGCTTAATGGTATATTGCTGCTTAACTTTTCAACGGCTAGTTGTGGAATCACTTGGTGGCAGTGATATCATAATTTGATTGTTGCTATTGCTGTTTTGTTTAGAACGTCGGCAGCACTTGCTTGGGGATTTGAGCTTCAGGATTTTCCTACACTTTGTGGTTTTTAGTGTTGAGATTTTAACCTTGTGAGTGTTTGCCAAATGACGTGTCACCAGGGTTTTTTTCAATAGAGGGTTAGGATAAGTTTTTTTTTATTTTTATTTTGGTTAGTTAAAAGTTCTACTTTTTTTTGTTTATAGGTTTAGTTTTATTTTTTAAATAAATGGTAAAAAATTTTCTTAGTAAATTTAAAGATAGGGCAGGTGGAATAACACGTGATGAGCTCAAACTCACTTGCATGACCTTCAGAAAACGTTTATTCTTGTAGAGGGGAGAGTGAGTTAATTCTGATGTTTTTCTACTTAAAAAAAACTTTGTAGTACAAACTAAAATAATTTTTTTGATATAAAAAATAATACTTTCCTTTGAAAAAAATAGGGGATAAATCAATTATCTAAAAAAGTTAGTCTAAATTTAATATAATAATAAGCTACCAAATGTGTTTTATTGTTTTTTAACTTAAAGTATATTTTAAAATTAAGGGAGAAGAAATAAATAAAGTATCATTTGCTACCCTAAATATACTTCTAAATAACTTGTAGGGTCAGATTTTTAAACTATTTACTGGATTTCTTTTGCACATTTAAAATAACAAAATTAAGAGTATTAAATTTAACTATTAAGAAGAATAGAAGCTAAAGTAGATGTATACATGTGTTCATTAAATAAAAGTAATTTCTACAGATTAATGGTTAATAATAGGTGAAATACTTAATGTTATATCCGACTGTTATAAAACTATATAATATTTGTAATTATTAAGTGTAAATTAAGTAAAGTAAGTTAAAATACACAATAAAATAACAAATATACTTTACTTAATTTAGACTTAATAATTACAAATATTATATAGTTTTATAACAGTCGGATATAACATAAAATATTTTACCTATTATTAACAATTAATCTGTAGAAATTACTTTTATTTAAATGATCACATGTATACACCTACCTTAACTTCTATTCTTACATTATTTATTTTTTTACAGTACCCAGTTGAAGTGAATTAATCTGTTAACACACAGAAACATATGTCGGTATAATAAAAGAAGTACTGTACAATTTGACTTTTAAATTTAATTGCAAATTTTTGGTAATTACCTAGGATGATGTTGCACCAATATCAAATTGAAAATATTTTAAATTCAATGTCTTTTTTAACCATAATTATATGCTATAAATCAATGTTTAAAGTATAATATGTTTAATCTAAAAAGGTACTTTATTTTAAACAAGCTATATAAATACATAGTAAGAATTTAATTTGTTTATGATAAACTAAATTATTTAATGGACTTTGTTTTACAATATTGTAATCAATATAAGTCATTGTATTGATATAGTGGCTTTATGTTGTCAAATAAAAGTGATTAAATTTTTAAGTTTTATTAGTTAATAATAAATAAGTATATTTTTATTTATCTATTTATAAACTATTTATTTTTGCCAAAAAATATCTTTAAAAATGACATCAAATGTAATATATTCTCAGTTTAATGTTGGTGCGACATCATCCTAGGTAATGAACAATTTTTTTTGTTAAAAATCTGTTCCCTTTAAGGTGATTGTAATATTTAAAACGATACTCAATGTTTGAAGTATAAGACAAATTTTAGTAAATTTTACTAAAAACTGAGAAAATTGGCTTGAAATGTTTAATTTTTCATACTTAGGAATCAGAAAATTTTAGTAAAGCTGATTGTATCTCAAAATTTAATTTAAGTTTTTCTGTTCTATAAAAAGTATCATACAACATAAATTATTTAAGCTTTAAAATATGGACCAATCTTATTTTTTGTAAAAAAATAAACTGTTGGTCTCCCCTATGACCTTAGTTTACAATTGTTAGTTTTCTAAGAATTTTTATTGCTAAAACATGTTTTTCTTTTACAGATATTTTGTAAAAAGACTATGGTTGCTTTAATACTGTCATCTAAAAATTTTTCAAGCTTCCTTAAAGATGGTGCATACTCTGATTTGAGGAAAAATGAACAAACAGATGAAGTCCTTGAAATTTTAGTAAACTATTTGGCAATACCAAATTACAGTTCTACATTTTTTAAGCCATTAAACAAAAATTTAAGATTAGTTAATACTGTCATAAATTTTAGTTTAGATAATCATATACTTATAAAACTTATAAAGAAAGTTTATAAATATGAATTACATGGTACATTACTAAACACAATAGAAGCTAAATCAATTTCAAAAGATAAAGAAGAAAATTCTAACATGCTACTGACTAGTTTGTGCTTACTTACCGTTTTGACAATATATTGTCAATCAAAAAACTTGGATGTTTTTACCAGAACTTTAAGTTTCATTAAAAAGTTAGCTGAAAGTGATTTAAGCACAAAGTTTTCTAGTAAACAATTGTGCAGCTTAGAGCAATGCGTACACTTAATTGAGAAAAAATTAACATGTTTTACAAGCTTTTCTAGAGAAAAAATATTCAAAGCAAAGAAACTTTTTAAAGTTCTTGAGTCTTGCAATGATAACTTTTCTGAAACAAATATAAACCTTTCAAAACAGCTAAGTATACTTGAAAGCTTAAATATTGAACAAAGAGCTACAATATTTAACACTTCATTTTTGAATGAATCATTAAAATTGATTTCAGGTAAATTTGATATAGAAACAAATAAACAGGTAGTTTATGCCTTGTACCTTTTGCAAAGTTCTGGGAATGAAAAGAGAAAAATGTTACCATTAAATGTAGACCTGTCGGAGTCTGCATTAAAAGTAGCATCTAAAAGATATACTGAAGCTTCTAGTTATTTAGTACATTTTTTAGTTTCAGAACCTATTAACTTGGAAAAAGCAGAAAATGTCTTAGATATTTTACTTACTAATCCAGTAGGATTGTATGATCGTAAGTTGCTAAAAAAGTTGGTGTTTTTTAATAATAGTCTCACTTTAAAGCTAGTTAAGAATAAAAGTCAAACTCCAAGTAATCTTTTATTACTGTTAAAAAAAACAAGGCATATTTTTTTTGAAGTTTGTAAGAAATTACCAATGGCTTCTAAACTATTTTTATTTGAGTATGGTGTACAATTAGCAAAAGAACTTGATGTTTATGTAAAAATTGATTCCCAGCTTGATCTTGCTTTACCTATTTCAGATTTATTTCTAGGTTATAGAAATAGTATTATAAATAGTTTAATAAAGCCTACTTATATCCTTGACCATACTGATTTTCAAAAGGTTATTTCAGTTGCATGTTTGTATCCATATGAGACTCTTAGCTTAATTTTGAAAACTGAAATTGGTAATAGAGAACAAATTGATTTTAGTACTAATATACTAATGACTTTAAATGCTTTTTTGGATCTTAAATTGCCTTGTGGTAGTAATGCTTTTGTAGAAGTTTGCATGAAAATAGGTCTTCATCCTACTAGTACTAGTCCATTAAAAGAAAGTTTTAGCAATAATGACATGTGTATACTAGATAAAATAGTTAGATTGCTGTGTAGTTTAGTAAGCAAGTTAATTGCAGCTAATAAAACAGTACAAGCAAAAACTATTGCACATAGCATATATTATAATCATATCAAGCAACTATTTGATAACCATTTGTACTGCAACAATCACACAAATAATAGTTTTGCTATAAAATGTGCTGTTTTACTATTTAATAAGTTTTTCAAAAGTAAGCTTGTTGCATTTGTTGATGAAATGAAAGACATTATTTTGTTGACTTACATCACTGCTAAACTGGTAGACTCTAATGAGTTGGAAAATACTTTACAGTCACAGATACTCGAAATTACAGAATTTTTAATAGAGGAAGTTAAGTTAAAAACAGTTTTTAATGACAGAAAAATAATGGAAAGCTTGCTTAAATGGTTAAGCTATTGCTTGGAAAGTCTTCAATGGACTACTCAACTATGTTTTATTGATATATTTAACAACGGATCACTATATCAGCACAAATTTCCTCTACCTAGGTCATTACTAAGTGTATGTAGATTACCCACTAACTGCCAGTTTTTTACCTTTGATGTTGTAAAGCAATATCCTATGACTAATTGGTTACTTTCAACCATTCAATGTCCCCAAGTTTTTCCATATACAAGCTGGCTAGAGGAGGAAGTCAAAGGAAGTGAGCGACAAATTAGTGCAAGTTTTACTATTGCAATGTTACAAGTTCTACCTGATTGTATTGAAACTCAGTGGATGACAACTTATCATTGTGTTGAAACTCTAATAAATAATAACCTTCTAGTTGTAGATTGTGATATTAATATACTTGGACATTTTCCTTTGTCAAAAGATTTTAATTACATTCCAACAATGCTCTCAATAAAGTTTTATGTTGAACTCTTACACAAACCTTTGATTGTTCATCAAAAAATTTTCAAATCTACTATTTTACCTTTGATTGATGACAGTTTTGTTAATAATTGGTGTATTGTTATAAAAGAATGTATTTTAAAGTTTAGAGTTCAGCAAATGAAAGAAAAAAGACTTTCATTGATTGTTTTCATTTATTGCTTTGCTATGTATACTATCCTAGATTTTTTCAACGAAATTAAAACTTACGGAGTAAAAGAAACAGTTCTAAATCCCTTGTTCACACTTGTAAAAGATATAATTAGTGGTCTTAAAACTTTTTATGAAACTTTAAGTGGTGATGAAAATAGAAATTTTGTAAAACAAGAAATTTCACACTATAAAGAATCACTTAACAAACTGTTAATTTCAAACAAAAAACTGAATGAATTATTTTTAGAGATTGCAAATAAGCTTTTTTTTTAGCTGCTGTTAAATTATTTTTTGGTTAATTGTGACTGACTATATAATTACTTAATTTTCGTTCTATTTTTGTAAAAAAATAATTTTCTTTTTGAAATAAATGATTGAAGTAAACTCTTTATAATCAATTTTATGTATTGAAAAATACTAAACTTTGTTTTAAAACTTAAACAATTTGTTTTGTTAAAACTTTGTTTACTTTGTATTAAGCTTATGAGTAGAAAATATCTCTCACTATCACAGTTTATTAGAATATTTTTTAGATTTATTCATGATTTTTAGTTAATTGACTCAAAAAGGTCGCCAATAGACTAATTTTTTTAGTGTAAAACGTTTTTTTATTTTGTTAATGGAGGAATATGAACTAAATGAAATTGATTTTAGAAGTGATAGTGAAGATGAAGAAGTTGAGTATGAGTTGATTGATTCATCAAGCCACCTTTTGTTGAGACCAAGTAAAAGTATTTTAAACAGGAAACAAAATTCACCATGGAACTCGGGTTGCATAGTTCGTCTTATAATGCTTTTTTTCATGCTTATGATTGCAGTTGGCTTTGGCATAAACAGCATGTCTCCAATACTTGTAAGTTTAGTGTAATGTGATAGTTTGTTCTACAAGCCTTAAAAATTTTGGTGCACAACATTTTTAGTTCTGATAATTCCAAATTGTAGCAAATTATCTTTTTTTGGTATGTTTTTTCAAGTTATTTTACTTGTCATTATTCTTATAAGTTTTATTTACTGGTGCATTTATTTTTTATTTCAAATCAATTAAGGTATGAATAAAAAAATTTTAATTTACCAGAATATGGCTATTTTTAGCAACTTCGATTTATCACTTTTAGTCTAAATTTATTACAGTGTATTATTATTATTGTCTTTTTTAATTGGACCATATTTAATTTGTTTGTGATATGTTCCCTTGAAAAATTTCTCAAAATTTTAAATTGTCATAACAGAAAAACTTTATGCATTAAATAATATATCTTAAGATTTTCTTGTAAATAGTTAATAGTTATGAAAGTTTGTGAAAAAATAAAATACATTTATAACATTAGAATCACAATGAGCCAATTCCTAATTATGACAGTCCAAATCATCATCATGAAATCTACAGAACTGCAGCGGTTGCTTCAGGTTTTTCTTCATTAAAAGAATTAAATATGCTAAAAGTAATCTTAGAAGTTACCTATATTTTAGATACTTTATACTTGAAAAAATTAGCTTTCAAATATTTTTTTGATATCAGCTACTTTAAATGACTTCGTTACCTTTTAGAAGACTTACTATATTTTTTGCTTACTGTTAATTTGCTAAATTAATATATTAAATCTAAAAATTAAATAACTCCAAACACTTTACATTAATGCTAACCAAGTTCTTGGTTATATTAAGAATTTATCTTCAAATAATTCACGTAATTATTTCGTCATAATGTAAGCCTGAATTTAAAATATTTAAGTATTTAAAATAGATAATATATTTCTTAATATAAAACATATATATTTAGGAGAAAAAAAAAGAAAATTTAATTGTATTGAGGATATTTGGTTTAAACTTCTTTACAATAATTTTATTTGCTTCGCAATGTGTTGTAATATATTTTATACTTAAGCAATGCACCAAGATTAGTTGAATAATATATTCTCTTCACAAAAAATTGTTTTATAAATTATCAAGACCATCCCAACTGTTCAATGATAGGAACTAAGATATTAAAAGAGGGCGGCACAGCAGTTGATGCAGCTATATCATCAACATTATGTCAAGGTGTTGTTGAACCACATAGCAGTGGGTTAGGTTTGTTAACGTTTAATTTGTTTTGCAACTTAAGAGATTTTGATATTTCAAATTATTCGTATTTGACTGTATTTTTTTTAGTAAATGTCAAAATTCAAACAACGTTACAATTACTGGACAAACTTGTATACTTCAAAACATAGTTTTCAAAATTTACAAAAACAATAACTAATATTATTTATTAATGCTTAAAATATAAACACCTAAGACTGGTATAGATTTTGGTACTTTTTTGGTAAATTTGTTTATATCATATAAAATACTCTGTGTTTTGTACTTTGTTGTTATGAAAAATGCAAAAACTAAAATGATATATTGTAATTTATCATTATCACTTTATTCATATTAGTTCATTTCATGGTATCTAAAAATATTATTAGAATCTGATGTAAAAAATAAAATTGAAATTTTAAATATTTACAAACTTAACCAAAATGTTAAAAAATAAGTACAATTATTACTTAACTGTTTTCAAAAACTTTCTTTTACAAATATTATACTACAACAAACTAACTAAAAGTAAATTAAAATACTCATTGTCTTATTAAAACTTATGTCTAACTTAATTTACACAGAAAATCAATAAATTAATATCACATATATGCCCTTAAGATACCTATTTATTAAGTCTTAACATTAATTAAATATCAATATGATATAATGTAAAGTAAACATGTTTGGATTTTTTGTTATACTGTTGCATTTGTTATAAAACAAAACTGATATTTAATATTTAGAACTTATAAGTTTTAAACATCATTAGTTTGTCATAAAAGTTTGCATGATTATATTACACATTTAATTAGGAATATTTAATTTTTTGAGTTAGTATATTTTAGTATATTTGTTATTAATTTCTTAAAATAAATTGTTCGTACTGTTTTTTTACAATTAACAATTATAGGAGGAGGATTTTATATGGTGTATTTCAATTCAAGTAGTGGAATTAAAACAGTAGTAGATGCAAGAGAAGTCGCTCCAACAAATTATTTTGAAAACAAAAATAAATTTTCACAATTCTTTGGAGTTCCTGGACAGCTAAATGGTTTAAGGTAATTTAATTTTAATCTATTCAAATTAACAATTTTATATTGGTATACTTTTAGATGTTTATTTGAAACCTTTAACTTTAATATTGTTGTTCATAAATAAAAATAATAGTTGTATCATGAAAGATAATATAAAAAGAACTTAGTGTTATTGTATTTTAATTTTAAAAAGCTTAACATATTTTTTTTCAGTTACATTTATGATAAATATGGAGGTGGTGTATCTTGGAGTCGTCTTATTCAACCAAGTATTGATCTAGCTGAAGGTGGCTTTACTATCAGTAAGAGTCTTGCTCATGCTTTGAAAAATAATGAAAAAAATATTCTTAACTCACAAGTATTGTGTGATATTTTTTGTGAAAGAAGCAGAGCCAGCGTTTTGCAATCTGGTAGTGTAGTACGCAATGTACTTTTAGCAAAAACTCTAAAAACAATCAGTTTAAAATCCAGTAATAGTACAACATACTTTGAAGATATTTACTTTAGAGTAATAAAAAATCTAAAAGACTCTTTCAACTTCAGTTTATCTATGCAAGATTTAAAAAACTACGAAGTTAAAGAAAACCCTCCGTTTGAAGTTTACCTGTCCTCAGTCAACCAACAATTATTGGTACCTTCAACACCTTCTGGAGGGCCTTTACTAGCTGCTATTATGACTATTTTTGACCAATTTTCTCTAAATAGCACTTTTTACAAAAACAAGCCTGAAGTTTTTTGGCAAAGCGTTGTTGAATGTTTCAAACACGCATTTGGCTTTAGTCTTGGTCTAGGTGACTCCAGTTTTGAACCAAAAGTAAAAAGTAATATATTTAACTACTTTAAAAGTGAATCTCTTAGCAATTTCAAACGTAAACTAAATGGAACTCGAGAAGCTGAATTTTATAAAGTTAACAATTTTACATTTAGCAAAGAAGAAAAAAATTTAGGAAGTCACATATCTGTATTGGGCTTAGAGGGAGAATCTGTTTCTATTACTTCATCAATTGGTTCATCATTGGGATCTTTAATAGCTTGTAATAACACTGGAATTGTTTTGAATGACGCACTAAGAATGTTTTCAAACTTAGGTAAGGTATTTGGTATACTACAAATAAAAAACACAAAATTAGCTTAAATTTTTAATGTGATTTAGTTTCAATATTTTAATAAAACATAATTTATTACTTAAAACAAATATTTTGATAAACTGGTGTTTTAATTTTAGTAAACAAAGATAACATTAGTTTTTTAGATGTTTCTTGCTGAAAATAAATTTATTAAGGGCATTATTTTACAAACTTAACATTGATTGTCATATGAAATGTTATTACATATTCTATAAGTTTTTGTTTTTGAATAAATAATTATAATTAACTTGTTAAATGTAGTCAATATTTTAAAAAGCTTTTACCAAAACGTATACCACTTTTTATTAAAAAACTAAAAACTCATTTGATATATCTCTACTTGTTCATTTTTGAGCAAAAATCTTTGAATGTTCATGAAATCTTCTTTAAATAGTTTGAAAAGATTAAAAAATTGAGTTTATTTAAAAACAAAGATTAAAATGTTAGATAAAAAAATATCATTTTCATATTTTTTGAAGTTGAAAAAATATGACAGTACAAAAATGATTTTAATTGCAAAAATTAGTTATGTTGATACTGTAAATAAAAATTAAAAACTTAAAAGTTAATAAAAAACATAGACTTTAAAAGTAGTCTAACGACTTTTTAGGTTTCGCCTGCCATATAAACCTATTAAACTTGTCGAATTTGATTTCTTATATCTCAAAAGTTGCTTTGAATTTGCTTAGCGCTTATAAGTTTGTGATAACCGAAACAAACCTCTACAAAATTATACAAACTCGTTAAGAAACAACGTGTACCCTCTTTCAATACCCTTAATTAATATTGATATAATTTTTACTTAAATATTTTAGGTTTTAATCAAGTGGAAAGCGGTAAAAGGCCTATTACATACATGGCACCAGCTATAGTGGCTAGTAGAAATACATCTTATTATATGATAGGTTCGTCTGGTGGAAAGCATTCACTTACAGCGACTGCCTCTGCTTTAGTACGGTTTGTCAAAATACTTTTTTCTAGTGTAAACTTTTGAATGGAGTTTATAACTTAAAATTTATATAGGACTTGTATTTTTAAAGCAAAAACTTCGAAAAGAATAAGACTAGTTTCGCTATATTTTTAAGAATATATTCAAGTTATTCTTAAAGTACTTATAGTTAACTAATTTGTATGTACTTTATTTGTATAACTACACTTGACTTTAACCTAGCTTGTTTAAAAAGTAGCTGAAATTTTGTTTTCATTTTCTGTAGCAACTTCAGGCATTTGAAACTTTAAACTTTGAAGTTATTTATGATTTTATATTTTTAAAAAGGTTGCTATATCTTGGATACGATGATCCCGACAAAGCAATTAAGTCTCCTCTGTTTCACCATCAACTTCGTCCTAATTACTTGTATCATGAAGAAGGTTTTGATGAAAACATCTTGCAATCTTTACACAACTTTGGACATGAGGTTTGGATGACAGTGTTTATTTCATAACATGTTTAGTAGTAATTTTAACTTAAAATCATAAAATCTTGATTTTTGACAATAGTTTATTTTATCAAATTGAATTGATTTTTATGTATGAAACTAAATAAAATAAATGCAGTTAAAAGAAATGACAGTTTCACCGTCTCGAACGAATGCAGTCAAAAATCATGGAAATCACATTCATGCGTATTCTGATATTAGAGGAAGTCCAAATGCAATGGCTGATGGATATTAAAATTATTTAAATTGTCATTTTATTTTGCACAGGTAGCTAACTTTTATAGTTTTTTTATTGTTGCAAGTTGAAATTTCTAGTTTAAGGGCATAGAGGGTTTTTCAAACTAAAAAAGTATTGCATTGAAACGGTTTGAATATAAGCAATAGAAATACTTCAAAATTTAAAGAAAATCGGATAAACAATGAACGAGTAGATAGGTTTTTAGTGAAACCGTCAAAGTCTTTTTTTTTGGTTTGTGGCTTCTATAAAGATCCTATTAAACTCAATGACTTTGGTCGTATATTTTTAAATTTGTTTTTAAGTAGTTGAAAAGTATCTGATAGCTAAAATAAAACTTTGCAAAATAAGGTCAATTCGTAAAAATTTAGGTGGACCTCTTACGCCCTTAATTTGTTTTTATTTTGCCTCTTTATATATTTCAAATATTTGAATGTGAGATATGAGGTTTATAACTCAATAGTACTTAATATTGTAAGGTAATTAATTTTTGACTGTATAAATAATTACTTTTGAGATTTTTTTATAGTTTTGCAAAGTAGCAGTAACGTTGCAATTGTGTTTACACCTCTTTGACCTCTTTTTTAATATGTAGCTTTCAATTAACGTACTCACAACCATTATTCAAAGTATATGCATTTTGTTTATTTTAAATCTGATCGTGACTTCAAACATTTTTTTTTATTGATCAATTGTTTTTTTTTGAGTAATAACAACTAACAAAACGTTAATAATACATAAATTCTGTAAAACTTAAGATTAAATAGCAATATATTGATATAAAAACCATTTAATTGTTGACAAGTGATCCTCAAATAAAAGTGTTAATGAAATTTTTAACAATCTGAAATCATGAACCTATTATATGGCAATTGTGTTAGTAATTAAAACTTTAGAATAACATTCTTTTTTATCTCTTTGCTGTTACCTTTCTTAATTTTTTTTGTGAGCCTTATATTTTGTTTGGTCAATTTACTAAAAAAATAAACGTCATTTATTGAACTACTTTACGAGGAATGGTTAATTTGAGATTTTTTGATAGGTTTAAATATATACTAAATAGAAATCACCGTATCATTTTATTTTTTTTTAATATGAAGTTGACATTGAAAGTAATTTAAATTGTAATTTTTAAAGCAAATGATTGAATATTTAAGGATATTGTAATGAGCAACAGCTAATTAAGGTGAGAAAAGAAAGTCAGGTGTTATCATTCTATGAAATATTTGCTCACAAGCTACTCAAAATTATAGCTTTGGATTAGATGAATAAGTGTAGAACAAATATGTTAAGTGTAAATAAATTTTTAAAAATATTTCTTTGCAACATTTAAATCATTAAGAGCATGCAATATAACATCAAGGGCAAACAGTTTTCAAAACTTGTAATGGATTTGTATGGTTACTAATACCTTAAACTAAATTTATGTTATTTATTTATGCCCTTACTTGCAATAATTTATTACGTTTAAAAATCTGAAAAAGTTGACACAGAATTTAGAGTACTGATATGGCCTACTTTTGGAGACCAATGATTTTGCACGATAAATTTATTATACTGTAGCTATTGCAAGCTCGGTGCTTTCTTTATTTAGTAAAATAAGAAGTGGCAAGAACTATATAAACTTTTTAAATTCTCAAAAGACACTGTTTTCAATTTATTATTTTTTATGATTGCAGAAAGTCACTGTTCTTCTAAGTAACCTGGGTGTTGTATAGTGTGTATAACATTTTCCATATGTGCGTTCAGTTTGTATGGTGTTTTGTGCAATAACTTTTACCATATTTATATTATCAAAAAGTTCAGTCACCAAACGTTAATAAGTACGACTAAAGTTTCACTACCTTATAGCAGATCTTCAGGTATTTAAGTCGTACCAATAAACGTAACTGAATGTTTTGTTAATATTCTTGCTAAGATTAAACACTTTTTTGATAATTCAATAATTTGTTTCAAAGATATACATAACTCAAATAACAAAATATATTTCGTGCTTAAATCTTCAGTTGTTTACTAAGCAATGGAAATAAAGTTTCAAATCCTACCATACTTTTTTTTGTAATCTGATATCGTAAACTTGCCCCCAGGTCTAATCAATGGTTTAGATATGAAAACAACTATCGGTTTTGCTGAGTGATAAGATTTACTTCTTAATTAGTTGATATTTTTCTCTATAAATCTTAGTTCTTATTGACAAAAGGTAATATAATGTAATCGTACATTTTCTCGGTCCTGCTGGCTTTGTTTTGTTTAAACTTTTAAGGTGTAAATTAATAATTTTGTTTACTAGTTCTTGTGGACTGTATTTTTACTACTTAGCAAACAACTGAAGAGTTAAATCAGAAATATATTAAAATTTTTTTTTTTAAAATATCCTTTATGAAACAAAGTAAAATACTTTAAGCCTTCAAAAACATATTTTTTTTATTGGAAGCAAAACGAAAACAGAAAAGTGGTAAGAATAAATAGACAAATAAAAAATAGTTTGATGTAGTTTCAAAGTTGATTAAGACCGAGAATTTTGGTATTTGTAGAATGTAGAGTACAGTGAACCAGCAACTTGATAAATTAGAAAGAATTCTCTGAAAATTAGTAGCCAGAAAGCTTAGATTCTAGCGCATTCAGAACTTCAAACTAAATTTTTAAATTCAATTACAACAGTAGTTATGCGGGTTTAGTAAGGCGATTTAAAGGGTTTTATATAGATCAAATTTAGATATTTATAAAATTATTTTACTTTAAAGTATAATATTTCTTCGTATTTTAAAGTTTTGATTAAAAAACTTATATAATTGTTAAATTAATTCTTAGTTTTTTTAGCTAAAACATTTTATTCAATTTTTGTCGTTTATCAAGTAAACCATGAAAAATTAAGGTAATTTTTTGACAATCTGGGAATATATACGTTTATATATTTAAACCTACAGTTTTGTTAGATTTAAATTATAGAAATATTTCCAGATAATCCGGAAAATATTTAATTTTTTAGACATTTCTAGCTAAAGTATTCTTCAGAAAAACTCTATAGGAATTTTTTGAAGTTTCGATGATTAATTTCAGAATAAAAAGTTCTTTTTACAGTTGCTAAATATATACAAAATGTTATTATTTTAAGCTTAAAGTTAGCCTATTTTTTATTACAACAAAAAGAATTAAAGCAAAAATTTTTCAGAAAGCTTCTACCTAAAGCCTGATAATCTTTGTTCTTATAGGAAATTTTTTACTTACTTTGAAAAATTTAATAACTTTGAAAATATTTACAACTATTGATTTTGAAAAAAGTTTCACTCCATATGAAAAGTTCAGCGCTATTTTGGTCCTTCGTGTAGAGATGACGGCCTCGCAGTTTTACAAAGATATTCAAAAATCTTTGTAACAATATCGAATGGAAAAGTTTAAGTAACTGGGGTTTCAAAATAACGGTAGCTGCAAGAGTAATAAAAACCGATTTTCTAGACATAGAACTAAACCTTAGTTATAAAACATGCATTAAATTAAAAACAAATTCATAACTTTTGTGTGTAAGTAACTAATCTTTTAACTAATAAACGAAAAAAATACACATCTTATTACAACTACGTATAATATTTAATAAAAGAGAAAAAAATTGAGTAACAAAGAATCCTTTAACCGCATAAAACAAAACTACTAGACAACTTCAAATTGGCTAACGACGAATTTTATTTAAAGTACCAAAAAACAGACAGCAAATATACAAAACAAACAAAAAGGAATACAAACTTTAATCAACGTTTTTCACTAATTGTGGCTAAAATAAAGAAGTTACAAAACCCACAGTGCATCCTTGCTAATCCGGCCATGTTGGGTAAGCATTTTGGAACTATGACCGGATAAGAACAAACTATATTTTTAATAATCTATCTCTTTTATATTATGCAATGCATATAACAAAACTCACTCTATATTTTCTTTAATTTTTTTAAACTTTTTTTCCACGAACCAAATAACTAAAACAGACATAAAAAATACGATAAAAATCTTTAACTAAAATTTGTAATCAATTTCGAGGAAAAACAAGTTACATCATAAACAAGGCTGAGAAAGATCATGAAAACTTGTAAATTGGTATTAATACATATGTTTATTGACTAAGGAGCGAAAACTATGAATTCTAGTTTTAAAATGTATAAGAATGATGAGGTAACATCAATCTGCTTGGATAAAATTAAAACTTAGTCCTGTATTGCAAATTGCTAATGGTTTCACATTTAGTTATTGAAACTGAAGAAGACATTTTAACGTAGTTAGTAGACTATTTTCATAATGGATTTTAAGTTTTAAAGTAAAAACATTAATATTATCTAATTTAGTTAAGACAAGACGTTAAAAGTTTCCGTGATGTGCGACTCAATAAATGAAAGGTGCTTCGTGCACAAGGTAATAGAACCAAATATTTTGAGAGTCTTTTTTGTCGTTCAAAAAAGCTATAACTAAATCTGTGTTAAACTTAAACCGGCTGGATTAGCGAGGATGCAATAACCAACACTTCGACATAACCATCCTTGTAACAAAATATTAAACAATCAAAAACTTTAATAAAAACTAAAAATAGCCTGCAGCTTTAGAAACGAACAATACCCATAAATTACAACTGCTTAGCAAACAACCTTATTTACAAAGCTACAATGAAATAAAAACGACCAAAACTTATTTAGGCTCGACTATAAATAAATGCAGCTTAGAGTTATCAAACTATATAAGAAAATTAGATTATATGAACAAAAATTACGACTTGAACTTTTCCGAACTATACTAAAACGCAAATCAAATTTTTTTATATTTTACAGTTTATAAAAGAGACATAAAAGATAAACAGATAAGCATTGCTTAACAATGGAAAATAAAGAAAAATACCCTGCCTTAACAACTAAAACATTTATTTTAAAAGAGTTGTTAACTTAAAATAAAATAAGTTAAAACAAAAAACACAGCACTTGTACTTGTAACTAGTATTTCTAAGATAAGCTACGTAAGGACTATCTTTATTTTATTAGTTTTTTTTACTCTTGTGCAAAAATGATCTAAATGATTATTCGTGCAAAAGTGACCCCTCGTGCAAAAAGGTTCTTTCATGAAAAAGTGTCTTTGTGCATAATTGACTTAACTAACCCGATCCTTAACTGTACACAAAGGTGTTTCAATATTAATTGATATAATACCATTCTTTTCAAACGGTCATATTTAGTTTGATAATAAATGGTAATACTGAGTTACCTAATTAGCATATATATTTTAACTCATCCGACCATCAATGGATTATTTTCTTAAAAAAACTTACATCAAACACAAAATGAAAATTTAAAAGTATATATGCTTCAATTATAAAGTCACTCAAACTTCATTTTTAATGTTAAAAGTTGCTAATTTCATCAGCATTTTTAAGAATTAAACAATAAAACAGAAGCATTTTTGCTTTAATAAGTTACGTAACACCAGCGGGCTGTGAATTTTTTTTTGAATTTATTATAAAAATACTTGCCTGTAGACTATAAATTTTTTTCTACTATTTAAGTTAAACAAAAATTGCTTTTTGTACTAAATATCTGTAGTAATAATTAAAATTTTAAACATACGACTTAAAAAACTGTTTAAACGTAAAACAGTTCGCTAGCTATAAACTAATTATAAATGTTGGTGGTCTACAAAATGACTAAAATGAAAATTAAAAGTATGGTTTTGTTATTTAAAAGCATAACAACTATTTTTTGTAATGATGTACAAATTTTTAGTTAACCAATGATTTTTTCACATGTTTCACTTAAAAAACATTGTAATTTTAACAACAACACTTTATAAATATTGACGAAGTATTCAACGAATTTAATTCAATTTGACTAAAAAAAAGCGATTTTATACTAAATAAATTGGTAACTTGTAAGTTCTAAACTTCTCCATTAAAACTTTGGAATTTTCAAAACATTATAGTGCTGTAGATTTTTTATAAGTCTAAGTGATTCCAAACTTTTGCTTTCCAGCACCATAACATGATACTTTTGTTGAATTATTGCTGAAAGTTATAATTGTATTTGTTACCAAAACAGCTACTGATGTGTTCAAAAGCGATTCCTCTTCTATTATCGATAGTGTGGGTAGTCTAACTTCGGATTTTTTTTTGGAAAGTCTATCGAAAACCTCTTAAGTGTTTGTTGTGCCCCCAACAGCAAACAACTTCAAAGCTATCAAGCTGTGTTTAATATCCACACTGCAATAATGCTAGGCATTAGTGACCTTTCGTCGGCTACATGGTCGTACTCCTCAACAGAATTTGTTGTTACAAAGAAACCGTCTTCATCAACATTCTTGCCCCTTGAAGCTACGACTCTTCCTAGAAAAGCTGTGAGGCAGCTGAGCCATCCCTTGCTACTTCCATTTCTTTTATTTCACTTATATTTTTGGTTTTTGTGTTGAATAAAGCACACAATCTAGTGATGTCAGTGAAATCCCCATTTATGCCTCCTAATAAATATATGTTATCAACGGACGAACATACGCTACACTATGCAATTTTATAAGGGATAAAACCTACATTTCCAAACTGTTTGGTAACAAATGAATACTTGTCAGTTGATAGTGTTTTTCTT
Source organism: Thalia democratica (assembly GCF_965202585.1). Lineage (NCBI taxonomy): Eukaryota > Metazoa > Chordata > Thaliacea > Salpida > Salpidae > Thalia > Thalia democratica. The sequence continues at coordinate 10,329 of NW_028140016.1, read as the reverse complement.
TTTCAATATAAAAATAATGTCAAGATATGCTTAATTTTTTTTACACAGACTACACTTAAACCATCATTATATTAAAAACAATCAGAAATAATTTCGAAACTTTTAAAATTTTTACCATCATAAGTTTTAATGGGCTAATAAACCGTAAAATATATCTTTTACTAGCTCACATCTGCCTGCCAAAAGAACATTTAATTTTTTCTGACAGCAACGCTTCACTTTGAAGTTTATCATTGATTTGTTTTGATAAATTTTGTCATTTTCTGTGAAATTTCTTAGATCAAATTTCGGGTGTTTTTAATTCTAAGGAACGCGCAACTTCGTAAAGTGCGAGGTTTGTCTAGAGCAGCGATTTATTAGCTTGGGGTAAATTTCCTTGTTTAAAGAGTAATTTTTTTTTATTGCTAGTTATAAAAAATAAGTTTATTAATTGTATTTTTTATTTATAATTTTGTATTTTAATGTTTTCTTTTTTATGTTGAACAAAGTTTTTAAATTTTACGATTTTTTATATTAAACAAGCTCAAAGTACAAAATATCCTGTTTTTTTCTCAAAATTAAAAACTGTTTTGTATATTGGGGGGGAGGGGGGTTAATTTGGTAATAACATTCCAAAAAGGGGTAAAAAATTAAAACAAGTATTGAGAACTGCTGGTCTAGAGTTTCAACCAATTCATTATCACGAGTCAATGCAAAAATAACTTTCAATAAAAGTTCATTTGCAGCCGTCAGTTGCCTTAAAAACTTCAACTTCTGAATCAATATTAAGCTTGGAGCTTGAAAGTACTTTTTTCACGTTGTTACTACTCAACTGAAAAAAGTTGTGAGAATCACAAAGTATTGTAAGGCAGCGTTCAATATATCTTAAAGTTGTATTTTCAAGTGCTTTTATTTTAAAATCTCCTGCTAGTTCGTAGTTGAATGACATGTTTTTAACTGATACTTCGGCACTAAGTTTTAAAGCTAATTGATTTCCTGCTGCTTTTTTAGACTTATTTAGCTCAAATTAAGAGAATGTAGGATTTTTTTTTTCATTCTTGTGTCGTACACTCGAGGACGATATTTGTCCAGTGGGACAAGACCTGTCATGGAGTGCAGAGTATTGCGGGTCAATAGGCCGGGGAGCCTTGGTCTCGCTGTCGCTTACTGACTCGTCTTGTAAAGTTAAGCTAACTCTCATTACTAGTGGTATTACTGGCCATGATGTAAGTTATTTAGGGAATAGGGGAGCTAAAGCCACGCTATTGAATTACACTGACGATATTATTTAAACAGGGTAAAGGGGTGATAAGCCACACTATTGAACTGCGGGTATCAAACTAATATAACTTAGTTTGATAGGAAAAATGTTAATAAGTGAGAGAGACTGCTTGCAAATTATTTACTAAAATCACAATGATTTACACTTATTAATAATGGTAGCAAAAACTAAAACTTATTTAATTATAGCAGCAACTAAAGTTTTGAATTTCAGGCAAATATTCTTGATTGAAATAATTAAAATTGCCAATAATCTTATTCGTTTCTTTAAAGCAATCGGTACTTTGGTTCAGTTTCTTTCGCAAACGTGATTTGATTTTCTATAATTTGTTTGACCAGAATGTAAGTAAGAATTTAGTTTTGTTGATGGGAGTATGGTCGTGAAAAATTGTCCAACGATGTATTAATTGGGCTCATATCATTAAATGGTATTAGTTCATACTTTATATCCTCAACATAAGTTAGGAGTTGGTGCTCCTCAATTCGTATTAAGGAGCTAATTATTGGGCTGCAGTTTAGTAGCACATATTTCCATAAATGTCCTAGAGGTCTCCTACTGCTCAGCCCAGGTTTATTAACTAATAAAGTTGTTTTGGTTTGTTAAAGACATAAATTTTGTACTATTAATTGGTAATTTAAAAAATTAAGTAATTTCTTTTTAATAGTACTTTTTAAGTTCACAATTTTGGTACTTTGTTACCAAAAGTATGAACATTTTGAACTGATAAAATTAATCTTGAAATGTAACTTTTTACACGACTAGTTTTAGTTTAAAGATGATAATAGAGATTTAGCATGTAGTTTCTATTGTTTTGTTTACAATAAAAAAAATCAATACCCTTGCAAACAAGAGTTAAATTTTCAAAATACTTTTCTTCGCTAAATATTGTTCTTATAAGTTGCAAAGCCTTTATAATTTAAATAAAATATTCTTGTTTTGGTTTTTAATTACTAAAAACAACTGTATGTTAACACTTACAACTTGTTTTGTGTTTTAAAGTCACTAAATTTGTCAGAAGGAGAAAGGTTTTTTATTTTATAGAAAAAATTTAGCTTTTAGTTTAATTTAAACGCTAAGGAACCAAAAAACTCAGCTTATTAAAACCATTTATCTGTTTTCGAAAACTAATCAAATTTTTCGATTGTTAAAGTGTTTTTTATTTTTTAGTTACTGTGAAATAAGTATAAAAGTTTATTGCAGTTACATACAAAACTTAATTACCTCATGATGTTAACTTTTTAAGTAATAGCAACGGTTTAAACTTTAAAGATGTTTGTAAATTAATAAAAATTAGTTTTAGGTTATATACAATTAACTGCTTCGTAAACAAATTTATAATATAAAACTTTTTTGTAAGAAACTAACTTACGTTAGTGTTATCCATACTAGCTAGTTTGAAAACATTAGTTCAAGAAATAATTTAATAATTGTATAACTTACGATAAAAAGATAATCAGACATAAGATTTCATTTTCTTCAAATTTTCTTTAAGTAATTAATATCTTTATGTTAAAATAGATTTCTAGTTTAAATTGCATACAAATAAGATTGCAAATAACTAACATAGTTTATAGTTTATTGAACAACAAAAACAGATGCTCAAAATATTTGGTCTTAGGAACTGGTGCACGAAAAACTTTTCGGTTATCGAGTCGCACACCTCTTGGAAACTTTTTAACGTCTTGTCCTCAACATTATCACTTAAACAGAGAAAATTTTAAAAATGTTATGTTGGTTTATTTAAAACTATGTTTTAGCGAGTAAAGTAAGAACTGTTAACCAAATTATGTATAGAATATTAACTAGACATACTACTTTGGTGGAAAAGGGTTAAATTATTTGCCTACATAAAATTTAATTTTCAGAGTTTTAAAATATTTTAGTAAGCACAAGCTCATAACAATTTTATAAAATACTACACAAATTTAAACTAGAATTTATACATGCAAATCAATGAAAATATTAGAACAAATATTAGACAGGTCATATTACTATATGTACTAGTTTTATTTATTTACATAAAAGTATATTCGTTTGCAAGCAATAGTTTACCACACTAAAATATTAAAGTAATCCAAAACAAACTTGACAAAAACATACAGCAAATAAAAAAAAACAAATCTTACCTATAGCAAGTCGTTTACAATACTTATAAGTCTTTGAAAAAATTCACAGTCACTTGACTCCAAGCCATAACCCTCTAAGGCTTCGAGTGTACTTTGCAACCTTGCGCTATTGAGTTTTTGATAATTAGTTTTGTTTCAAACATTTATTTGTATTATTTCTTACTGTTAAACTAAGCAAAGTAACTTTTTAATTATAAATTATTTAACAACAGTTTATATATAATTATTTGTATTGACTATACAAAGTTTCTCAATTTAAAGAGTAAAGAAATAATAATAAAGGTGCGAATTAAGCATTCTATTTATTTATTATAAAATATTACTGAATTATACATTACACATTTAAAAGTTTTGAGTATGCAAAAACTTAGTTGTGTTTGAATTTTCGAACATGAACATATTTTATTTTTATTACAGAAACAAAATTGTTTAGTGCAAATTACTTTTTTGTTAATATTTGAAAAAGTCGAAATTGTTTTACCACTGAAACCAGGTAATAAATAGAATGCTTAATTCGCACCTTTGTCATTATAATTCAAATAAGCTCTTTACTCTCTTAAATTTAGCAATTCTGTATAGTCAACACAAATAAGAACAGTTTAAATAAAAAATCTAAAACTTTCTTTCGCAAACTAGTTTAATTTTAACTTATATACTTTTAAATGTTAATGCACTTGAAAAGGGTAAGCTTTTACCAAAAACTACAAACCTTACATGTTTTTATAGTCATAACTATACTTACGATCAGCTGTTTTAACAAGTTTGACAAATAACTTACTAAACTAGTACAAATATATATCTGCTATACATGACTAACTTGCGTTTTTAGCTTTGCCCTGAACGTAAGATGCAGCTTCTTAAGTTCAGCAGAGGTTCAAAGTATTTTGCGTTATACTCCTGTGCTAATCTAACGCAATCTCTTTTATAATTTATTTGTAGTGCGATGAGATGGCTATGAATAACTGTTAGAGCCTTTGAGCAGCTATCAAGTTGCTGTTAGTTTTTTTTTTTTTAACAATATAAAAAAGATAAAAAATGTTCATTTATACTTTTTAGCCTTTAAGATACGTTCAAGGACACAAAAAGTAAGTAGATTATGGTTAAAACTTAAATAACATTTGGATGTAAATGAAAATTAAATCAATTAAAAGTCTATTTTTTAAATTCTGTACTTACCATCTTGGCAACATCATCAGCATTCTTGGAAGTACTTGGCTAATAAGATGAGATCATTTTGTCCGGGGCAAGACGTTAAAATGTATCCGTGGTGTGCGACTCGATAACCGAAAGGTTTTTTGTGCACCAGGCCCTAGAACCAAATGTTTTGAGCATATTTTTTGTCGTTCAATAAACTGTTTTACTTGATTGAATGTAAAGTAATTGATTTAATATTAAGTGTACTTGAGTAATGGACAGATTAACTGCTTACTGAGAGTTCGAGCTACTTTAACGGAATTTAAAGATAACGGAATTTAAAGTTTAAAAACTTTTGTTAAGATGTTAACTTTTTGAACGACATCACTTAAGTTGTTATTATTACAGCTGTTTGAAATATTTTTTAAATTAAAAGATGTTTGTTATATAAGTTTTTATAACAAAACCTAAAAAATATAAAAAAGACAACAAAATACAAACACATGTATAACACAATAAAAAATGTTATCAGTCTTAAAAGCTTCGGCAAATTTGTAAAATAACTACCAAGAAAAATAACTACTAAGAAAAATATAAATATAAAATAAATATGATATATAAAATAAATATAATAATAAAATAAAGCATTTGATAGTGTAGATAGAAATATCTTACTAAGGAAATTAGAATGTTATGGTGTGAGAGGAAATATGCATCTACTAATCATTTCATATCTAGATGGAAGGAAACAGTTTGTTAGCTTTGGAGGATATGAGTCAACCTGTAAAAAATGTGAATTTAGGGTACCACAAGGCTCAGTATTAGGACCGTTGTTATTCCTTATACACATAAATGACTTACAAAATAGTACTAGTCTTAAAGTCCTAAACTTTGCAGATGATACAATGTTATACAAAACATTCAAAAAAGACATACCTAAATGACAGTAAAACTTTTAACATAGAACTAAATAAGGTATCAGATTGGCTAATGGGAAACAAACTTAAACTAAACCTTAATTAAACAAGAAGCATGATTCTACACCAATCAAAAAATAGTTTTTGGAAAAATATAGAACTTAATGTTAAAATAGGTAAAACAGTTATAACAAACACAGATAACTATAAAAATTTGGAAACAATTTTAGACAGAAATTTAAAATGGACAGAACATATAGAAGCTATAAAAACAAAATTACAAAAAACATTGGGTGTATTATATAAAACAAGACATTTCTAAATGAAAAAGCGTTATATTTAATCTTTAATTCTTTATTTATCAGAAATGTTAGATATGGTTTGTTGTGCTGGGGAAGGGCAAATAAAAAATTTATAAATGATATCAATGTTCTCATAAACAGAGCACTTAGATGCATACATTATAAGTAATATGATGATAGTGTAATCATAGAAATCAGAAAAAAATATATTAGATTTTTAAAGTCTGTATCTATATGACAAAGGTCTGTTTATGTTTAAGTTTAACAATAACTTGTTACTAGATAACTTTAAAAATTACTATAAAAGTGTAAAAAATGTCCATTGTTATCATACGAGGTCTTCAGAAACAAATTTTTTCCTACCTAGATTCAACAGCACAATAGGTCATAAATCGCTATCCTACCAAGGAAGTAAGTTATGGATTAAGCTACCATTATATCTATAAAATATAAGTCATTTTGGAAATTTCCAGGATGAAATTAAAAGTTATCTTTTAAATAGTGATTCTCAAGGTCATTGGTGATCATACCTACTCGTTTATTTACTTTGTTTAAGGTGTTAATAGTATTTGTCATTTAATATCCAAAATTTCATTTATTTTTTATACTTTTTTTTTTTTGTTCGAAAGTTGATTTTTTTGGTTACATTAACATTGGTTTAGTCTAGTTTTAGCATTTTCTATCTGGTTATGTCTAAAGATTATTCTTTAAGATTACTATTTTGAATTAAGTTCAGAACACTTAAAAACTTTTTTTTTTGTTATGCTTACAATTTTTTTTTCTTTTTTAGTATACAAATGTAAACAAGTAGTTATAGATGTTTTTACTTTAGCAGAAAATAAAGTATTTAAACAGTAAGCTAAGATATTTGTTCAAAGCAAAATTAAGTTATTTTATTTATTTTTTTGAGAAAATTAAAGAAAAAATTCTTCTTTTTATGTTTGAAAATTTTGCTTGCTTTCTGTTATTACAGTTTTAGACTTTGAAAAGTATTCAAAAGAAATGAAAATAAAAATAATATTTGTTGTTGTCAATATCATTGTTGTTAAAACTATTATAGTATTTTATCTTTTTTCTTATTAAAAGCATGAACTTTACAGTATTTATCTTCATATTTTATAAAAGTTAAGTTCAGTTATTGTTAAAATCACTTCTTTAAAATTCTTGAAAGAAAAATTATTACAATAGTTTATTTAATTATTTAAATGTAAAATTGTTTTTACTGTTCAAGTTAAATTATTAAATAAAATAAAAATTACCTTTTTAACAAAAATACCTATAAAAAAATTTTTTTGTAAAAAATTTCAGTGTAACACATTTTACTTTCTTTAAAGAAGTTGTAACCTATAATTCAAGTATTCACACGTTTGTTATTAGTGTTGTTTATCCACTTTTAAAAGTTAATTTAAAGTTGTACATATACTTTTTACATCATATGTTACTAAATAAGATTCATAGTACATTATTAAACACAAAATTCAGTTAACTTTCGTTTAGTTTTATTTTCTTTCATTTTTCTTTTCGTTTAATTGATTGTTCATTACTAAATATCTTAATATATATATGATAAAATAAACTATGTGTAAAAGCTCGTAAGAAACTTTATAAGCATGTTGTGTACGACTCGTTAACCGAAAGGTTCCTTTGTACAGAAGGTCCTTAGACCGAATTTTTTGAGCGCTTTTTTTTATCGTTCAACAAACAATAATATAAATCAAATTTTATAAACTCTCAGATTAGTATGTAGTCTTTAGTTATGATTTATCACTTAAAAATAATATTAAGGTCTAAAAAACAAATTTTTATTTTTTTATTTTTTTTTGTTTAGTAACAAATGGTATTTTATAAATAATTCGGCAAACTAGTTTTAATAACGTATTTTAAAGTCAATTAGAAGATTTTTATAACTTTTGATGCAACAGCTTACTTATTTGTTAAACTCCAAGTTGCTGGTTAAAATAATTATTTCGATAATTTAAAGTAAATAACTAATGAAATTAAAACTATTTATTAACTTCTTTTCCTCAGTTTTGATAAAGTTTACAAATGTAACTCTTCTTATAGAACTAACAATTTTGTTCACATTTAAAAATGTAAAATCCAAGTAGTTTGAATATATTATAAATCTAAACAAGTAAATAAAACTTGGTCATTCCTATTAATATTGCTGTTTATTTTTTTTATTGTATGTATCTGCTATATCTATTTTAATGTAATTTTATGCACACTTAGTCTAACTTTTTTGAAAATTTAACATTGAAAAAGTATTTTTACAGTACTTTGCTTTTTTGACAACTTAGTTAAGTAAGTACCAAGTATTAAAACTAAAATTTTAAATTGTATATACTTTTAATAACTAATTTTAATACAAGCTTTTAAAAGTTGAGGCTTTTGATTTAGGATGTTGCTGAAGATGAAATACCGAAAGGTATAGTTGAAAAAGTTTACTTTATAGCATTTAAATGTTTTAGAAGATAAATCCTTTAAAAAGTTGACATCAATCCTAAAGATTTTTATTGACAACCATAAAAAAAAAAAAAAAAGCTATCAAAAAAACAATAACCGTTCATTTGTAAAGCTCTTAAAAAAGTAGACCGTTACAAATAAGTTTTTGATGAACATTTATTTAAGCAAACAGAGGAATATTTAAAAAAAGTTCCATATATTCACGCCATTTTAATGTCAATTTTTGAGTACGTTCAACAAGTTGAAGCTCGATCGAAATAATAATTAAACGCTATAGCATTTACGAGGATGATGCACTAACTGAGAATTGAGGCAAATACTAGAGAAAGTTTGGATCATTTGGAGGCAATAGTTAACAAAAGAACTCGGAGAGTTCGAAAGATTATCGAAGAAAATGCACAAGACCAGCAAAAAGCTGTGTATGAAACTCTTAGAAAGGTCGATGGTTGGTATAGTATGCTGAATGTTAACTTAAATCCGAAATGAATAACCTTGATTTGTTAACATACTTTATGTTTTTAAGAACTAAAATGCTTTTCTTATCCTATGGTGGTCAAGTTACTGTTTTGTTATTTATAGCCACCTTGCGAACGTAAGTTTGAAATTTAGCATAGTTCAATGTAGTATATATATACGCTTTTTACATAACATTGTGAAAATCTTCTGATAGTTCTTTTTTATATATTTGTCCTTGACAAGACATTTAAAAGGTATACGTGGTGTGCGAGTTGATAACCGAAAGGTTCTTCGTGCACTAGGTCCAAATGTTTTGAGCGTCTATTACAATTTGTTTGTTTAATATTTAATTAATATTGCTGTAAATAAAAAATATTAAAAATCCGTTTTACTTGTTTTAAATAATTAGAAAGCAAAGAAGCTAATTAAAAATATTTACACTTTTTTTCGTTTTAAAGATGTTTTACTAAATGAAGTGAACTCCTTAAGAGTTTTTTAAGGCTGTAAAGAAAAATACTCGTTTATAAATAAGGAGCTTCATTAATTTAACTAAAAAACCTGTAAAAATTATTTTTCAAACATAGTTTATTTTCTTAAAATGTTAACTTTATCTACTTTGCTTTAATCAGATAAATCTATTTTATGGGTAGGTGTCAAATACGCACGAAGGGTCAACTTTTGTAAGATAAGCTAATTATCAGTTTACACTAGGGTTATCTAAAGCGTGCGATTTCGCCCCATTAATGAAATTTCGGCTACCATAGGGCGTTAACTAGTTAAGCAGCAAAAAAATGAATGAGTAACTATCTAGTAAAGGATCAATATCTAAAAAAGTAGGGGCATATATTTTTTAAACTTCCGCTAAGGGCTTTTATTAAAATGAATTTGAGAAACCCTATTATAAATACTTTACTAGCAGTTTAATATTGTGCTAATGATCACTTTCGTTTTATGATACTATAGAGCATTAAAATATTTTTATATAATATTTTTTTAACTAGTTCATTATCAAGTTAAAAATCTTATATTCAGCTTTTGTAAAAAATGTTTAACTTTAACAAAAAAATCGACTCCTTCAGTAAAATTCAAAAATACTATCTTTGCAAGGTTGCCAAATTTTCTTTATGATTTTAAAAGTACACATTTTTGGCTTTATTTTTAGTTTAAAGTAAGGGAACTGTGTTAAAAGGAAACTCTAAAGCTACTTTAATTTTTTTCTTTTATAAAAATTTTTTAATGATGACATTTTTTTTGTATATGTATGATATAATTTTTGAGTCAAATCAAAATTTTACTACTAACATGTTAAAAATTCCAGGTTTTTTTTTCTAAATTTCTCAAATTCCAGGTTTTTAGCCTAAATTGTCCAATTCCATATTGTTTGGCAACCCTGTCTTAGGTATAATGATAAAGAATAAAGGTTTTGGAAAATGTTTTTATTCACAACTTCTGTGGTTATTTACACCTGTGCACACTATTAAAATTTTACTGTACACAAAAAATATTGTTAAGTTTAAAACTAAATGATGTATACTTCGTTTCAAAAATCTAATCACAACACAAAATAAGGGCATAGGGGGCGAAACACCACTTTTTTTTCAAATCTAGTCTCATTTTTTACATAATTAGACAAACTATTTGTTACTTTTTACCACTTGTTAAAATTT